>NW_022589706.1:17574446-17600528 GCF_004348235.1 Phoca vitulina | reverse complement strand
TATATATATATATATATATATATATATATATATATATATATGAATCTAGTTTCAGAACATAGGAAAGCCAGGGCTTTCTTGCTATACCTATTTACTCAATTGGTCTGAGATTGAATAAAAACATAAACAATAATTTCTAGGAAGGTTCCTAAACTTTGACAAATAGACAGAATTTATTTTTCTTATTTTAATAAATTATACTTAATGGAAACCACTTATGGTTTTATTAGAAGTAGGGTTTATGGCATCCCTTTCCCTATATTTTTCAAATTTTCTTCTATTATTGAGATTATCAATGCTTAGTCATTCTGTACAGTCTTTCTGCCCTACTTAATTGCAGTTGCTCTTTTTTTTTAATCTTGTTATTTCTTATTACCAATCACTCACATTTAATAATGAACATAGAATCACCTTTATACTTTACTTTTGATACCTTAGACTTAATGATACACAATTGTTTGATATTCCTTTTTGCAGAGATGTGTCATGGTTCTGATTAGAACTATTTTGAACTAGCTTTCATCTTTTAGCATTAAATGATCTAAGTCTGCATGTAGCTTGCTGTATTTTTCTTTATTATTTCCTCTTCCTCCCATGTTAATGTCATCTGTTGAAATTTCTGCTGCTTTTTAAAACTCCTGCTTTTTGTTTCAAAATTTTCAAGTCAACTTTAAGCTCCTTTATAATTCTCACACTGTAAGCATTGTTTTACATCCTACCTGAAAAATTTTAAGAATAAATTTACAGCCTGCTTTGAAACTCTTAAAACTATGGAAGTAAATTTTAAACAATATGAACTGAAAAGGACCTTAGAAAAAAATCTGTTTTGAACCACACATTTCCAACACCCTTAATTTATGATTACGAGAACTGAACCACAGAAGCTATTTGCCTGCCTCAAGTCACATACACTTTAGTGCCAAAGTCATCATCAGAATTTGAGTTTTCTGGATACCAAGCTGGTACTACTTCCATTATAGCATGTTATTGTTTGGACTAGCCCATTGCTTGAACACTTCTAAGAATGTTGACAGTTTCTTACCAACTGACTGTAATCAAAACAAAATTTATAACTCCATTAATTAGAACACTCTAGAATGCACTTTAAAACACTCTAGAATATCATTATGTGTAACCATGAATGTATGAGTGTATACACAAACATACATATATGTTATATTTAGGATATATATACTATATGTATGTATATACTATATATATGCTATAGGTGTATATATATCCTATATATATATATATATATAGTATACTTACATAGGAATTGACTAAAAGGTCTTATTTTTACCATCATTATATACTCCTTTCTTTATCAAACATAATTAAGCAAAAACATTCAAATGTGTTATTTTTATTAACAAGGATCTTGTAAATAATGGAGATATCAATGAATATAAATTATTGTGACAATGTCCTTTAGTAGAGGAATCAGGCTAAATTTCTACTGATTCCAGAAAGGTGAGCAGAAAGTTTCATAGTTACCTCCCTCCGTGCAACAAGGACTTACTATTCTTCTAAATATTAAACATAAGGACAATTCCAATTCTGGAATTGTCAAATAACATTGACTCAATGTTATTTTTATGTCTGATCTTCTGTTTGATAAAAGGAACATCAATCTATTCTAATACTGGTTCTATTTTTAGAACCAAATGGTAGAAGATATAACTAAGCAAAAAGTCAGTATGGCTTGAACCAAATCTCTGAACCAAAAGCTGTATGGGTGAATAAATACAAGAACATGACATAATTATAAGGTTTATAAAGTTTACCCTGAATAACAATGTTAGATTCTGAAGGAGTTATACCAGGAAGTCATATCATCCTTTTATTAGCCTATAAAAATGGAAATCTTTGGTATTGATCTTTCCAACACAGTACTGAACATGCTAGTCTTTAGTTTTCAATGGCTCCCCATCACCTGTAACAGTAATCTATTTCTCTTTACTCATGCATTATCCCTTATCTCTTCTGATTTAATCATTAAATCTAGACATTTTGAAATTCTGCAAACAGAATACTTGTTTCCAGATCCACCACTATGATCATGCGATTTCTTCAATAGAATGTTCCATTACCCCATCCTCTATTCCTACTTTCTCTTACCTCCAATACTCAACCCCAAATTCCCTCAAACCTTGGATTGGTAAATTTCTTTTTATCATCCTGGGCCAAGGACAATTGTACACATTTCCGAAGTCAATCCCAAACATGTCGGTCCCTCTTTCCTTTAGGACCCTTAGGTGAACACATAATACAGTCAAATAAATGCTATGAGATTTAAATGCAAATCTCATTTAAATGCAATATGTATTCACATATTTTTCCTTCACTAAATCATAATATTAGCTGTGAGGAATGCATCTTTATAACCTTGGCACATTACATATACTTGGCACTCAATAAATATTTGTTAAATAAAAGAAGGAATGAATGAATCCATTGTGGGGTAGAGAAAGATTGATGAAGACTAAAGATATCTATCTGTTCTATCAGATGAAAGTCTTTGTGGAAACTTATGGCACTAGGAATCTGAATAGTAGGAGAGATGTCAGAAAAGGATACACCAATAGTAATCTAGATGAAATTCACTATTCCTAGGTAATGATTTTGTACTGGACCTTAATCTGGTCAACCAGAGTTTGAAATGGGGGTAAGGGGTAGGCAAGATGAATTTCCTAATATTTTAACAGAAATTTCTGGTTTCTCCCATTAAATGTGAATATTGCCTGTTTAACAACAACATGAAAATACATACAAAACAAGTTAGAAACTACAAAATATTTCATACTACTACTAGCTAATTGATTTAAGGCCACTTGAATTCAGTGGAAGCAAATTACATGATAAGATCATTTAACCTGCTAGATAATTTAAATTATGATCATTTTGTCTATAATGTATGCATTTACTCTTTCTGAGCTTGTGAAGTAATGAGTACCTTATGTCAGCCAGACTTTCTAATAGCAACTGATGGGATTTTTAAACAACTGTCACATTTATTACCACAGCATACTAGACCAAGATGCTAGTAAATTTTGTAAAATAATCAGGTGCCCATATTTCTTCTTTGAAAAACCTTTGTATAATAAAATATTTAATTTTGCCCCCAAAAAGATCTGGCCTTTGCCCTAAGATTCTGGAAGGTAATCTCTAAACCAAATGTCATGCCAGAAAATAGTGTCTTTGTTCAGGGTGGGGGCTGATCATGCTACAAAGATCAATAATGTGACTTAGGGTGGGGGTTTTGAGTCACACAGTTGACCTGGACACTGAGATCAACAACTGGGCAATCAGTTAATCAATCATCATACATAATGGAGCCTTAATAAAAACTCTGGACCTCAAGTCTCATTTGAGCTTTCCTGGTTGGCAACTCTCCATGCATACTGTCACAAATGGATGCCATGAGAGTAATACATTCATGACTCCATGGGGAAAAGAATGAAAGCTCTATGTTTAGTGTTTACTTGACTCTGCTCTATACACTTCCCTTGGCTGATTTTTATCAACATCCCTTCCTATGATAAACCATAACGCTACCTATAACAACTTTCAGTAAGTTTTGTAAGTCTTTCTAGTGAATTATTAAAACTGAGAGTGGTATGGGGAATTTTGTAAGTGGTATCATTTGCAAAGAGTGATATCAAATAAGAGCAATTTTGTGTGGACTGTGCCTCAAACTTTATAATAATTTAAAACTTTTGCCCCTTTCAAATATTACCTACCTTACTCCTTTTTCTAAGCCCCCATCCATTATTTGTTGTTTTATTCTTTGACATTACCTAGAGTGCTGAGGGTTCACCAACCAATTTTACTTAGAAGAAATGAAGAAGTAACCTTATTATTTCTTTGTGTAGCTTTGTTTGAAAATACTATAAAAACAACTCGTATTTTTTAGTGATCAGTTACATGGTTTACCATATTTGTATGTATGGTTTTCTTGTCTACCTGAGTCAGTAGAGACCTAAATATTTAAGTGAATATCATTAATAATGGTGGATTTTCTGTTTGATGACTTTAATTGTTAGATTCTAAAATACCTCAGATTTAACATTTCTGCAACCAAAACCATCACATATGCCAACCAAGTCATCCTTCCATGCAAAAGACATATAAACAGTACTTTTAAGACACCAGTTGCACAAGTCCAGAACCTATGAACAATCCTTGTCAACTTCCTGATTCCAGTACACAAATTATAACTAAATCCAGGAAAGCTCATTTTCTCAGTATCTTTTAGTTCAGCCCACGGTCTCCATTTCTATCAGTGCTCTCAGGGCCCAAGCGCTTATCATCTCTTGACTACATTCAGCTTTTTTTATTTGTTTAGATTCCACATATAAGAGAAATCATACAGTATTTCAGTATTTGTCTTTCTCTGATTTATTTCATTTAGCATAATGCCATCAAGGTCCATCCATATTCTCACCAATGGCAAGATTTTATTTATTTTTATGGCTCAATAATATTCCATTGTATGTATATACCACAATTTCTTTATTCATCCATCAATGGACATTTAGATTGTTTACATATCTTGGCTATTGTAAATAATGTTGTAATGAACATATATATGTATATATACTTTTTTGAATTAGTGTTTTTGTTTTCTTTGGATAAATACCCAGAAATGAAATTGCTGAAGTATATGGTAGTTCTGTTTTTAATTTTTTGACGAAACTCCATAGTGTTTTTCATAGTGGCTGCAAAAATTCACATTTTCACCAACAGTTGACAAAAGGTTCCCTTTTCTCCACATCTTTACCAATGCTTGATATTTCTTGCTCTTTTGATAACAGCCATTTTAACAGGTGTGAGGTGAGAGCTCATTGTGATTTTGATTCGCATTTCCCTTATGATTAGTGATACTGAGCATCATATCATGTACCTATTGGCCATCTGTATGTCTTTGGAAAAATCTCCCAGATCTGCACATTTTCTAATGAGATTTTTGTTGTTGTTGTTGTTGTTGAGTTGCATGAGTTCTTTATATATTTAGAATATTGGGCCCTTATTAGATATATGATTTCAAAATATTTTCTCCCATTCAATAGATTGTCTTTTCATTTTGTTGATGATTTCCTTTGCTGTGCAGAAACTTTTCAGTGTGATATAATCCCACTTATTTATTTTTGCTTTTGTTGCTTTTGTTTTTAGGGTCAGATTCAAAAAATCATTGCCAAGATCTATATCAAGGAGCTTACTGTCCAAGGTTTCTTCTATGAGTTATATGGTTTCAGGTTTTTCATTCAAGTCTTTAATCCATTTTTAGTTCATTTTGTATATGGTATAAGATAGTGATCAAGTTTCATTCGTTTGCATGTGGCTGACCAGTTTTTCCAATACCATTTATTGAAGAGACTATCCTTTCTCCATTGCATGTTCTTGAGTTTTTGTTGTAAATTAATTGACCATATATGCATGGATTTACTTCTGGGCTCTCAATTTTATTCCACTGATCAATATGTCTGTTTTTATACCAATACTATACTGTTTTAATTACTATAGCTTTGTAACAGTTTGAAATCAGGAAACATGATGCTCTAACTTTGTTCTTTCTCAAGATTCCTTTGGTTGGTTGGTTTTTTGGTTATTTACTTGTTTGTTTTTTCCATTAATTTAAGATTATTTGTTCTATTTCTTAGGAAAATGCCATTGGAATTTTTTTTTTAAAGTAGGCTCCACACCTAGCATGGAGCCCAATGTGGGGCTTGAACTCATGACCTTGAGATCAAGACCTGAGCTGAAATCAAGAGTCAGGACACTTAACTGACTGAGCCACCCAGGCGCCCCTGCCATTGGAATTTTTATAGGTATTGCATTGAATCTGTAGATTGCTTTGGGAGCACAGACATTTTAATAATATTTACTTTTCCAATCCATGAGCACATAATATCTTTCCATTTATTTGTGTCTTCCTCAATTTCTTCCATTAATGTTTTGTACATGTCAGTATACGGGTTTTAAGTTTTAGTTCTTCCAGTGGCATCCAGACCCATGCACCTATCATCTCCTGCTTACACTTTGCAGTAGCCTTATTTTAAACAATTCAATAATGAACATTTTTTAACATACAGAAAAGGTAAACTAATTGTACAGCGAATAGTCTAATATCCATTTGCTAGTTTCTACATTTAAGACTTTGCTATGTTTGCCTTATACATGTCAAATTTAAATGAATTCTCAAAAATATATTATGACATAGATATTATTAGCTACATTTTAAAAAAATTCAAAGTATATCAGAGGTTGACCAGCTTCTCCAAGTTCACTGAAATTAAAAAAAAAAAAAAAAATAGATGAGTTGCTTAGTTGACCTGAAGAATTTCTGAGCAAATGCGTATATGCCTACCACAAAAAGAAGGAATCCTCAAATTTTCTTGCCAAGATGCCAGGTACCCAAGAATTTTGTTAAAACTTTGACTGTTTAATAGAAGTCTCAGACCAATATGTATGGGCATCATGAAGTAGGACTCATTATACCAGTAGTACAGGTGCCATCTGATGTTCACAGCTCTACTTCTGCATTAAGTGGAACAGCAAAAACACATAGAATGTCTTGTTGGTTCACAACCTGAGGAGTTAGGTGAAATTTAAAACTAGCCTTCATACATAGAGAGTAGGGAGAGATGGAAGAAAAGTAGGCCATGACAGATTAGTAAGTAGTAGTTTTAATAAGCAAGGGAACTTATATATGAGTCCTATCTTAGGTGACCCACAAGATGAGTATATCCCCACATTCACCCACCAGAATCTTAAAAGTTTATATAGAGGCCTTAACAGGGTTTAGTCATGTACACTGTCCAGATGCTCTCAACAACATATTACTGTCTCAAGGCTGTGTCCTTGAAATGGCTCCAGCTATAGGAACTGTAGATAGAAGGTACATTTCAAGGACAGGGGAGAGGATGAGGAGCTTTTGATTGCCTAGGTCCAGCTTGTGGGTCAACCAACAATCACACCTTGTTGATGACCTCCTTCACATGCTTGAATGCCAAGGGTTCTGTATTAATTTTCTATTGCCAGGTAACAAATGATCATATATTAACAGTTTAACACACACCCATTTATTAGCTCACAGATCTGCAGGTAAGAACTCTGGGCAGGCTTGATTGGGTTCTTTGCTTTTGAGTCTCAGAAAACAAAATTAAGGTATCTGGTGAGTAGGCTCTCATCTGGAGGATCTGGGGGAAGAATCTCTTTCCAATCCCATTCCAAGTGTTGACAGAATCCAGTTCTTAAAGCTATAGTTCTAATGCCTCTGTTTCCTTGATGATTGTCTTCTGAGGGCTATTTTCAGCTTCTAGAGATCATTAACATTTTTGCATATGTGGCTGCCTCCTCCATCTTCAAATCAGCGATGATGATTGATGTCTTTCTCCTGCTTTGAATCTCTGTGAGTTTCCCTTTGGCCATCAGCCAAAGAAAACTCTTCTAAATAGCTCACATGATTAGTTGTACCCTAATGCTCTCTCTGTCTTTCACAGTCAACTGACTAATAACCTTAATTACATCCGCCATGTAGAGTGACATAATCACAAAGGTGATATCTCATCATATTCACAGTATTATGGATTAAGGAAGGTCATATCAGGGGTGCACAGATTACTTATGCAGAAACTTGTTTTGACAAATCCTCACAAATCCTCATTTTTGTTTATTGAGATTCTGTAAGACATTAGGTTACAGTGGTATGCTGTTACAATCACAGTTTTGTTATGTATGTATGCTTGCTTTTGTTACATTATGATTTCTGTGCATAAAGAAAATTGTGGGTGCCAATTGTTTGGGCTTTCTCAAGCAGATTTTTCCACAGGCAGAAGGTATAATGAAATTTGAGAAATTGACCTGACCCTAGTACCATGGCCGGTTCTCATAAGACTGTTAGGTTCCTTTCAGTGCTCTACTTTTGTTAAAAATGATACAACTTAGTCTACAGTGGTGAATATTTAGAAATGGAACAAATTTGGTATCCTGTGTCCTAATACACTTGCATGACTATGAATAAGACTGGCAACTTATCTGAGTTTAAGTGTACTGTTTTGGAAGATTACTGTACTTGAGCATAATGCTCTCTATCCTTGTTTTTGATGTATGAATTTGATCAAGATTTCCTCAAAATATATTTGATTGTATGCTCTATAAGCCAAAGGTAAGCTCTAAATGGGAAACACTCTGATCGAATTACAGAAAAGCAAATGATAACCTCCATTATTAACATCCCCATTTTATAGATTCTGAAAAAGGAGTTGTAGAAGATTAAGCACTTGCCCAATATTTTTCAGCAGGACAGTTATAGAATTTGGGCCTTAATAGGGCAGTTTGACATCTGAACATTTTGTACCTAACCATACCTCTATGTTGTTTCTGAAAGGAATAGAATCATTTGGATAAAATTAAAATAGAAACGTTATTATACCAAATGCTCATTTTTTTTTTCATTTGGAAATTCAGGATTCACTATATGTAAGAAAATAATTGTTTATAATTCACTTGTTAGAAAGAAGTAAAAATAAAATTGAAACCTGAGATAGTCAATTGTTATAATCAATTAATAAATCTCTCACTGTCAAGCTCTTTCATGAAAAATCTGTCATTCTTTTTAGCTATAAAAATAAGCACAAAGGGGCACCTGGGTGGCTCAGTTGGTTAAGCGACTGCCTTCGGCTCAGGTCATGATCCTGGAGTCCCTGGATCGAGTCCCGCATCGGGCTCCCTGCTCGGCAGGGAGTCTGCTTCTCCCTCTGACCCTCCCCCCTCTCATGTGCTCTCTCTGTCTCATTCTCTCTCTCTCAAATAAATAAATAAAATCTTTAAAAAAAAAAAAAAAATAAGCACAAAGGCCACCCTTACATAAACAGGAGTCCATAGAGTGGGGAGCACTTCCATTTCCTGGAATGCATCCTTTATGTACATAAGATTGTGAATGCCAAATCCAAGAAATAGTTTAAATAAAACTGTGCCAATTCAAAATTTGGAAAAAAATCACATATTTGTGAGACTTTGAGTGATTCTAAAAACAGTAAAATGACTTTTCTAATAATATCATTATTTTGTTATCCACATAGAATTTTAGAACTCAATAGAAACATTGAAATTGTGCAATTAAATAAACGTATTCTAACAATGAAGAAACTAAGAGCTCAGGAGATTGCCTAGGTAATTTTTTTAGCAAGACTCCTTGGCAGATCTCAGATCAGACACTCCTAAAAGCTACTAGACTGTTTTTTCCACCATCTCAAACTATTTCCCTTCATTTTAGAATAATATAATTTTGTCCTTCAAATCAATCATATAGCAGTGTCTCCCAAAGTCTAAAGGCTATGTAAATAAGAATTATCTCAACTAGTCTGTTAAAAATGCAGAATCTTAGGCTTTACCTGTGATATACTGATCTTCAATTGTTACCTCAATAAGCATTTTTGCAAGTTTTTTTTTTTTAAGATTTTATTTGTTTATTTGACAGAGAGAGAGACAGCAAGAGAGGGAATACAAGCAGGGGGAATGGGAGGGGAGAAGCAGACTCCCTGTCTAGCAGAGAGCCCAAAGCAGGGCTCGATCCCAGGACCCTGGGATCATGACCTGAGCCGAAGGCAGACGCTTAATGACTGAACCACCCAGGTGCCCCTGCAAACTTTTTTTAAGGTAAATTTTGAGAACTACTGCTTTTTAAAATATAGATCATTCACTTGTTTACTCATTGTAATGCAATAAAAAGATACATATTTGAGTTCACTTGATTTCCTCAATGATTCCCAAATTTACCAAATTTTATTCTCAAATTTCTTTTCCCAATTCCAAATGAAAATCAGTTGTGTATTCATTGATTTTAAAGATAACTATTTTGAAAATCTTAGTAAATTTGCTGTATTTGAAAGCATATTGCATGCACTTGATGAGGGGATCCTATGCATTATAACCAAAACTTTCAAGAAATGTAAAAACTATTTTTAAATATATGCTTTCTTATTTTTAACCTTCATAATATTGAAGATTATAATTGCTTCTATTCTGAAGTTTCAGTTCCTTCGGAGATAATTTGGTATACGAGAAGTCTGACGCCTAATTAGAAACCTACATGTAATTTTTTTGGCTTGATCATAGGCAATTACAAAAGACTTTATTTGGAAGGCGGGGGAGGGGGACTGGGGGGGGCAGTTATTCTTCTCATATCGGGTTTGGTGCACAATCAGTGTATCACCATCTCTGAAGAGAGTTGCAGTCAAAGAAATAGGCCCTCATGGATTGCCATACTCTCTTCCATACTTGCAATTTTAGTCCAGGTGCCTTCATCCTTAGGTCTCTTTATATGAGGCCATGGGAATAGGTCTTCTTGAGACTTCCTGAGGTCCCCTTATGATGGAGAAGGGAGAAACCTTAAGCTCAGCCCCACTCTGCCTCAGTATCCAGTCTTTTCTACTCCTACCTCTTCCCTCTGCCAATTCCCCATAGTCCATAAAACTGCTGTAGCCTTTTGTTCACGGCTCCCTCAAAAGTAAAACAATCCCCATGTATATGCTGATCCATATAACCTTTAATCAGTATACCATTCAATGGGAGAAAATGGAGTTGGCTTTTCTTTCCATTTTTTTTTTTTAAATGACTCTTGCTTATACTATCAAAGTAAGTGACTAAAAGCTTAATACTTTATGGCTTGTTGCTTCAATAGGCCATTCTGACATCTGGCAGTTCACTGTCCCTCCCTACTCAGTTGAGCTCCTGACAGTAAAGTCATATCCCTCGCTAGTTTAAGAGATTATCCTCTTTGGCTTTGGCAATAATCATGATTAATTATTTGGTTCTTATTCTGGGACATGGATTTTCCCCTGCCTTCAGCAGGATCTTTGGATCTTTGGATCTCAAACCTGGACTGAAATTAAGCGCACTACTTCTCTGGCTCTCAGGCCTTCAAACTATGCCATACATTTTCTTGAGCTTCTCCAGCTTGTGATGGGCAGATGGTGGGACTTCTCAGCCTCCATAATCAAGTGAGCCAATACTTTATAATAAACCCCTTCAGATAGACAGATATAGTGGATAGATGGAGAAATAACATAGATATATATCTCCTAATGGTTTTTTTCTCTGTAGAACCCCAGCTAATATAGACTATTTAGTGATAATTCACTATGGACCTTCTGCTAATATTTAGCACACCTGAGCACAGCACACAGAACATTGACATTAAAAGTTTGCCTACTGGCACTTCTCTGTTTCAGCTCCAACATGTAAAAGAGCTTGAAAATTGTAATTGCCATCTGTTATGAGCTGAATCGTGTCCCTCAAAATTCATGTTGAAATTCTAACTCCCAGTACCTCAAAATGTGACTATATTTGGAGATAAAGTAACTAAGTTAAAATGAGATCATTATGGTGGGCCTTAATCTAATATGACTGGCTGGCATCTTGTATGAAGAGGAAATAACAGATACATGCAGAGGGAAGACCATGTGAAGACTCTGGGAGAAGACAGAAGATGGCCATCTAGAATCCAAGGAGGGAGGTCTCTGAAGAAACCGACCCTTCCGACACCTTGACTTCAGACTTCTAGTCTCCACAACTGGGAAAAAATAAATTTCAGTTACTTAAGCCACCCAACTCTGCAATACTTTGTCATGGCAGCCCAAACAAATCAGTACACCATCTTTACAATAAGAGAAAGCTGGACAAACCAACACTCGAGGACTTTTCTCAGACTTATCAATAAAATGAGATTACAGGGAAAACTGCAACCTGAAATCTAGAAAGCTAGAGGACCCCAGAGAGTAGTAGCTGAAACTGGCTTACATGGAGGAGAAACTGTTGGAACCATAAACAGTAGAAACACTGAAACTCTTGGGAGTCTTAGTCTTCTTGCCACACACACACTTACCTCCCCACATCCTCCACCCTGCACACACACACACTTTCCTGAGCTTGGCCTCCAGGAATAACCCAGGCTTTCAAGTGTGGGCTGTATATGGCAGCTTCTTTTCAGAGAATGCACTGTGGAAAGGGGCAAAAAGGAGTAACTTTATCATAGAGAAACCTGACAAAAACATCTCAGCGAGATGCTTAACATCAACAGTGATCCCACATTGATAGTATATACCTTTGACATGTGGTAAAAATGGCACTTTAAGTCTGTGGCTTTCTCCCCAAAATCCATAACCTGAGTCTGATCATGAGAAAAATATCAGACAAATGCCAATTGAGGGACATTACAAAATATCTGACCAGTCATCCTTGAAACTGTCAAAGTCACAAAAAACAAAGTAAAGTCTAAGAAAATGTCACAGCCAAGAAGAGTCTGAGAAGACAAAATACTAAATGCAATATGATATCCTGGATGGTATTCTGGAACAGAAAAAGAACATCAGGGAAGAATAAGGAAACATCAGTAAATACAGACTTTAATTAATTTGTAGAAAGTGCTTGCTTGATATTTGCTCATGGTTGTCCCTCCTTCTCTCTCTTCATATATATAAAATATAGTAATATACATTATTGTTTATATTCTATATTGTATTTTATATAATATTTATATTATGTTACATATAATAGGTATACACATATGTGCACATTCACATACATCAAAAATACATCTAAACAATACAGAAAGATATAAAGATGTAAGTGTAAAAAGTGAAAAGTAATAGTCTTCCTACCTTCCCTCCCTACCCCTATTCCCACCACATTCAGTGTTTTGTGTTTCATATAAGGATTCATATCTACATGTTTTTACAATTTTTAACAAATCAGATTCTACGACATGTATTGCTATGAAACTTGCTTTAATTTGCTTAAAAATAAAAACAAATTTGTTTACTTGTCATTCTACTAGTTAGTACATACAGGATGAAGAATATGTTTTCTTCGTTTTTGTGATCTTAACCCTTATAACAGTGTTTGGCATGTAGTAGGCAGTCAGTAAATATTTTGTTGAATGAGTAAATAGATAATTTGCATTTGTCAAAGAAAACTCACCCACTGATCATTTAAATGAATGCCGTGAGAGACACTAACTTATTTTGGAGCTGAAAAGTAAATTAAGATTTTTCAAAATAGAGAGCATTCATGTGAATTTGTAGGCTTTTTTTTTAATACATATATTTGGATTTTTAAAGTTCAATATCTGGACACATAAATGAGATAAATTAACCACAGACTAAATGAGAATTTTGAACCAGTTGGTTCCTTTTTTCCCTTTCGCATTATTTTCTGAGTACCACTTTTTAAGCTACATGCAGAGAAGGAAAATATGGATTTTTAAAATCATATTTAGGTATAATCCTCACATTTAAAAAAAATCTTGGTAGAATTCCATGGACTATGAAAATTTAGCATTCTCATAACATTTCTGCAATTTCCCAGTGCACTTATATTCTCATAGTTTTCTCTGGCTTCTTGATAGAAATATGTTCTGCCTGTTACATAGAATATGCCCAGGTGTGAAATTCAGCACCTACTTCATATTCCACAAAACATTAATGCCTACACTACATAGGAACATATGGCAGGATTTAAAGAAGACCTGAAGTGGCATAGAGATGTGGTTTACTTGATATCCGCAAATATTTTGAAATGTGAACTGGAGTCGTCACAATTCTTAATAATGTCTGTTGGCTTTCACTCAGTGCATTGAGTGGGAAGGACAGTGATAATTCACTGTCCCTAATATCACCCTGTTTCAGTTTCCCTCAATCTTGCAGGCTCCCTCTACTACCCAGAAAACCTTCATTCTTTGGGTAAAACACATCTCTCTCATGTTGTAAACAGAGAAGCCACAAACATATCTTTTTCAACTGACCCCCAACCAACATAGCTCTTGAAGCCCTATCTCCCAAGTTAATAACCTATCAAGGTACTTTTATGTCCCCCCAAATAAAGAGAATTCCCTAATTGAGAGAAACTGCCAGTTGTTAAAATAATTATGAAATAATAAAACTGTCACTGCATCCTTATATCAAAAATAAATAACAGTGAAATAGGGGTATGTTTAAGAAGGAAAGTAAGAGTAAATTGGGTAGAATTAAGAAGTAGTAATATCAAATGCAAGTGAGAAGCCATAGAGTCAAGAAGGGCCAGTCCAATGCGTGTTGAGACTCTCACATAATAAAACACCTTTCACAGAATTCTTGATTTGGTCCAAAAAACATCTGCCTTTGGGAGGACAGGAATTGAAATAGTGCTTTACTATAGCTGTCTTGATAAATTGTCTTTACATCTTTCTTCGTTTTGTTTTTTTTTTAAGATTTTGTTTATTTATTTGAGAGAGAGAGAGGGAGGGAGAGTGAGAGGAAGAAGCAGACTTCCCGCTGAGCAGAGAGCCCGATGTGGGACTTGATCTCAGGATCTCAGGATCTCAGCGTTCTGAGATTAAGACCTGAGCTGAAGACAGACGCTTAACTGACTGAGCCACTCAGGTGCCCCTCTTTCTTTGTTTTTATTGAGATATAATTGACATATAAAATATATTAATTTCAGTTGTTCAACATAATGTTCTGATATTTGTATATATTGCAAAACGATCACCACAGTAAGTCTGATTGATAATTTTTTTAGTTTAATAAATGGCATACATTAATTAACTAAAAATCCTCCAGAATGACAGTCCTAGTTGACATCTTTCAAAGTGACATTGCAGTGATAAGGGCTCTAATGACACTTTTTACTGAAGGTCTGACTCTAAAATCCTAGCTGTAAGATCCTGCATTTGTCCTATCAAGTTCTCTTTACAAGTAGAATTTCAGTCTCCTTTAATTGGCTTTCTGATGACAGCTCTGCCTTTTCTGAACATTGCTTGGTAGGCGTAAAACTGCATTTGATTAAGAGAAAGGAAATGCTTTTCTGCATTTAATGTAAAAGCAAAAGTTAAATTTCAAATTCTACCTAAATATTCAATGTCAAGAAATGTACTTTTTTAAACATTTTCTAGATATTTAAAGGCCATCACAAATGTAGATATTTTGTCCCCAGTATTGCATTTAGTGTTTCTTTTATTGTGTTTTCAATCTGTGAATATTTTTTATATTTTCTGTTTTCCTGAAGAATGGTATCTCTAAATAATTTTAAATATCTATAGACAAGCATTAATACATATTTATACATATATAAAGCCCAACATTCATATCTTAACCTTTTCAAAACCTGCCAGCTATTGGTGAATGTGTGTTTTATTCAGTCAACCTCATCGTTTTCTTGTTTTATGCCCAAGGCTTAGTTAGCACTTGGAGTTTCAAAGCATCAAGCTTTAATGTTTTTAACTGATGTGAAATTTTTGTTTGAAGATTTTGTTTTGCAAACTTCGACTTTTCTCATATTTTTCCTTGTTCATAATCACAAAGCTATATAAATCTTTGTAAATTAATAAATACTGTTACTTATTCAAACCCCAATACGGAGTGGGGAATTTTTCAAAGCATAGGGGAAAAAAACTCTGCTTAATGCATGTAGATTTGTTTAACAATCATTTTTTTCTTCTTTTAATACATTTCAATTTGAAAAGATAATTCATGCAAATGAAGAGCTGACTGCAAAAAACTACTAGGGTATCTATAATTAAGTTTAGGAGGAATTTCTGTTTTCACAGCTTTATGATTGTTATTCAAGTCAACAAATACTTTATAGAACATGATTTTCTTTCACTTCAATTCTTTATTTTAAGAAAGTTAAGGAGAGGGCGCCTGGGTGGCTCAATTGGTTAAGCAACTGCCTTCGGCTCAGGTCATGATCCTGGAGTCCCGGGATCAAGTCCCACATCGGGCTCCCTGCTCAGCAGGGAGTCTGCTTCTCCCTCTGACCCTCCCCCCTCTCATGCTCTCTCTCTCTCATTCTCTCTCTCAAATAAATAAATAAAATCTTTAAAAAAAAAAAAAGAAAGAAAGTTAAGGAGAAACTAGAATACATTTAAAAATCTAGTTCTTATTTTCAGGTGCCCACAGCGTGTGGAATGGTCATGAAATGTGATTATGTCAAGTAACAGCAAGTAAAACACACCACTGCTGCTTTTTCACTATCAGTGCATGTGTCAACATAATAAAAAAAAAGGCAAATAATGTTTTCATATTTTTATGGAAAAAAATTATCTTCAAACCACCAGGAATTGTCCCAGGAACTCCTGGTGTTCATGAACTACGCTTAAGGACTATTGGTTTAAAACAAAAAGTACTTATGGAAAGCAAGGGCAACAATCCATCATATTCCAGAGTCTACCTCTTGATCTTGGATGTCAGATGATCTCCACAGGCTTTTGTACTGATACAAATAATATAACGTCAGATGGAGACTACTATCAAGAAGAGTCAGAGTAGGTAAGCATTTTCCTTATGGTCCTTCCAATGTCATAGGATTGGTTATGTTGTGGGCCCATCATGACCCACAGGTACTTTTACTGGGATTTTAAGAACTCTGGAATCATACTTACTTCTCATCAGCCCTAGAATTTTCCATAGCATAGTTTGCCCCTGTGATTTCACTTTTGTCCTAAATTATTTTTATTGTCGTTAGTCCTTATAAACTTTTAGGAAGTTTTATGACCCATAGAATGTATTCATAAATATTGATAAACTGAGCTTTATGAGACATCATTGTGCCACATGCACATCTGAAATTTGATATTATAAAACTCAGAAATATTATAGATTGATATCAAATAGAGGAGATATTTTATAACTTTGCCAAATCATGTCTTTTTTTTTAAAGATTTTATTTACTTATTTGACAGAGGGAGAGAGAGCACAAGCACGGGGAGCTGCAGAAGGAGAGGGAGAATCAGGCTCCCACTGAGCAGGGAGCCTGATGTGGGTTCAATCCCAGGACCCTAAGATCATGCCCTGAGCCGAAGGCAGACGCTTAACTGACTGGGCCACCCAGGCGCCCCACCAACTCATCTTTTTCATACAGGGTCTATTTAAATCTAAATCCTAGACACATGTTTATTTACAAAACATAGTAATTCTTTTCAAAAATTATATCCATAATATAAATTATTAGCATTCAAAGTTTTTCTGACTAGAAGAGACTTAGGAATGAATATTGAAAAGTTAAGTGAAAGATTTTTTTCCTTTTTTTTACTTCTTAGTTCATTGCTACATCTATTGTAATAGTAGGCATCTATATTGTAAATACTAAGAAAAATTGACATGAAATACAGGGATGAGGAAGCTCTAAAACAGATAAAATGGAGATTCTGAAATTCCTTCATGGAGAGAACCATGGCACATGAGGATTAGTAGGAAACATAAAAACAAGAGGTGTGGGCACCTGGGTGGCTCAGTCGTTAAGTGTCTGCCTTCAGCTCAGGTCATGATCCCAGGGTCCTGGGATCGAGTCCCACATCGGGCTCCCTGCTCGGCAGGAAGCCTGCTTCTCCCTCTCCCACTCCCCCTGCTTGTGTTCCTGCTCTCGCTATCTCTCTCTCTGTCAAATAAATAAATAAAATCTTTAAAAAAAAAAAAAAAAAGAGGTGTGTCCATATCATAGGATTCAATTTGTATCTTTAAACCAGTATGGACTCCATTATCTAGCTAATAGGTGTTTAATTGTTTTCTGAGCTTTTGTTAAAACTGATACTGTGCTCTTTACATTTTTTTTCCTATTCATCTCATAGCTAACAAAGACATCATGTTTGTATTCTATGCATCAGAAACTCAGTGCCTCATCTTGATCCTTGACAGCCCAGGAATTCTACTGAACAACATATTCAAGACTACTTTTCATTTACAGAGCCCCAGGCTTACCATATTCCCTGCCATTCCCCTTCAATTGTTTCAAACTCTTCTATCCTCCTTACCCACCTCAAAATCTTTCCAAAATTGTTGGTTTTATATATCACCTCTGATGATGTTTACAAAATTGTTCTGGCTGATACTCTTTTTGCATATTAGTGCTCACTCTGGCAGCACCTATACTAAAGCTGGGGTGATACATAGAAGATTAGCATGGCCCTTGTGCAAGGATGACACACAAATGTGTAATGCGATAGGTAAGCCAGTGTTCAGAGTTGATATTTGCATCTAGTGGACCCAAAGACTTAAATGCAGAAGGAACCATCACTTAGTTGAATAGTGTGAAATAAAATTTACTTGACTTGAAATTCCAACACCAGAATTCAAATATAATCTTCACTACTTAAAATATGTGATCTTGAGTAAGATGATCCCCCAAATTATTTTCTTCATCTGTAGCAGGAATAGAATATTCTTTCCAATATATCATTTTCAATGATTAAAGTATATCATATTAAAATGTCTGACAATTTAAAAATACCCCATGACTGTGAATGGAATCTGATTATTTCTTTCTCATTATCTTTTGCTAGTTATTCTTTTTCTCCCAACTCTCAAATGTGCTCTGCCCTTGGACTTCTTCAGATTATTTTTCCTCACTTGGAAGTTTATTCCGACTGACTTAAAAATGTTATCCAACATAATGACATTGATACAAAATATATGATGATAATAATCATCCCAAACTTTACATCTTCAGTTTGGATTTCCCTTGAAATTTCAAACTTGTGTATCCAGTTGTCTATATGATATCTCTACTTATCCCCTCTATTTATCTTATTTTGAGCACTCAAGATTAATGTGACCAAAATTGGAATATCGATTTTTCCCTCCAAACTTTCTCTTATATAGCCTTTCCCATTTTGTTAATGGGAATTCTATCTTTTCAGTTGCTCTGGAGGAAAAATAAAAACACACACACAAAAAAACCCTTGAAATCTTCTTTGCTTTTTCTCACAGCCTACCAATCAAGATAATCTGCTGCCTCTATGTTCATAATATATTAGAATTTGACCATTTCTATTGACCCCACACAAACACCCAGAAACAGGCCATTATCATGTCTCATTAGCCAGCTAATGCTAATGTTCTCGGTTGCCAACAGACTATGCTCTGTAAAGCTACCAGATGACCCCACTGAAACAGTCATATCACTTGATCCTTTTGTGCAGACCCTTTAACAAGTTCCTATCCCAGTCAGAGTAAATTCCAAAATTCTGATGATAGCTTACTTGTTTTTTATCAGCAGATTAGGCATGCTTCTGAACCAAAGTCATTTCTTTGTTTTCTCCACTGTCTTTATACACTTCTTTGATATTTGTGAGTGGTTTGCCCCATACCTGCAACAGGATGATGCTAAATTCTTTCTTAGTTGATTATTTTTTTGTTTTTTTTGTTGTTGTTTTTAAAGATTTTATTTATTTATTTGACAGAGAGAGACACAGCGAGAGAAGGAACACAAGCAGGGGGAGTGAGAGAGGGAGAAGCAGGCTTCCCGCGGAGCAGGGAGCCCAATGCGGGGCTCGATCCCAGGACCCTGGGATCATGACCTGAGCCAAAGGCAGACGCTTGATGACTGAGCCACCCAGGCACCTCTCTTAGTTGATTCTTTAGTAACGAATAAAATTGCCCCTCATCACACACATACTTCCTATTTTCCTTTCTGTCTCTATTTTATTCACCATTGCACTTATCATCAATGAATATATTATATACTTTCTTTATATTCTGCTTTACTCAAGGATAAATGTGACATTCAGGAAGCCAGGGATTCAGTCAGTTTCATTCACTGCCATCTCCTCAGTGCCTAACATAGTTTCTGGTACTTAATAGACATTTTCAAATGAAAGAATGAGTGGGTGACTTGAATTTATGAAGAAGATAAAAATCCCACATACCAAATGCATATCAGATTATTCCCCTTCTACTTATTTTTGTAGTAGTTTGTGCAGTTCTTTATTAAGAGTTGTTAATAATCATAGCATGATGAAACTGGAGTAAAAATTGGGGGTAGTTATGAAAAAAATCAGTAATGAGTGATGTTCATCTTTGAAAATATTTTTCTCTAAGTGTGGATTGATATAAGGTTAAACCTATTCCTTTGGCGCTCAAACATTATCAGGGGTGATTTTCGTAGCAATAACATAATCAAAATACACATACCTTTTAGGTTTTCTGGCTATGTAAATATACATTGACCATCTCAAAAATGTAAAAGAAGGTAGTATCTTTCATTATCTGACTAAATTACTGCTCAGCAATTCTCTTAACCAAAATATAGACACACACACACACACACACACACACACACACACACACACATACATACACATTCTTAATTATATTGGTCAATGTAAAATAAAAAAAAAATAATCCTTGCTTTTAACCTTTGTTAAATTTTGGGTGTGTGAATAATATACTTACTTTTTCTTCTATATACAAACTCTACACTCCCTTCAAAGATATGTTTAAGGATTGCATATTAATTATTTATTTAGTATATATGGACACAACACTGTTGCTAATAAATAAAGATTCAGGCAGAAGTATGTAGCTTCCACACAAGATGCACAACAAACACTTTAGTGATCATATTTGTAGAAGGAATATATTTCCAAGAAAATGTTGTACTCTAAAAAAACTGCTCAAAAACCTCTTCCCAGATTTCTATGAAGGAGGGAAGAGTTGCTGAGAAACCAACCAGACTATTTCTCAACATGGTCCATTTTGCAATTATTATTCACAAGCTCTACAGGCCACACTGAAATATTTAATATTTTGTCTCCTATTTTCCCCATATAACCTCATTATTTCTTCTGTGTTGGTTTTCTTTAACTACCCACCCTTTCCCTTGTCATTGGTTTGATGATCCTTGCAATTTATTAGGCTTTATTCATATCCTTTCTTTAGCTTGGAATGATATCTTAACATCTCTCTCCTAAAGAAATATATTTTGTCCCTACCATATGTTCATATTGAATGCTTTGGCCCTGTTTATGTTTGTTGCCCTTTGATCTAACAATAAAAACATAAGTTCTATCCAATGCCTGATACATATTACTACAAAAATAAATATCAGAAAAATTATAATAGCTAAAATGCATAAACTAAAATATACTAGAGATGTAAGCATACATAGATCCATATACATTGTTGCAATTAAAATTTACAAAACTTATCCCAGAAGAATTAGACAAGCTAAAATAATCAACATAGAATGATACTGATTATACTGAATAAAGAGAACAAAACAAAATTAGTATTGCCTAGATATTTAAATAACAATTTAACATTCCTTCTAAAAATCTAGATTTAAAAGTTTTGAATCAGAAAAATTAAACTTTGTAAAGGTGATATCCAATATAAAATCTCACAGTGGTAAAAGCCTGAAAATTTTACTTTATTTTTTAACTATATTATTATTATTTTATTGTTAAGGAATCCATTTCTAGGACTGTCATGAAGCCCAGGCTGGGTTAACAGTAATGAGTCCTGGAGGTAACTACACTAGACTCTGGACTTTCTGGTTATAAGCACTCTCATCTTTCTCTACCTCAGCTGAAAACTCAGACTCATGAGGCCTCAGTCCCTGCTTCCCTAATCCCAGAAGATGCCAAAGCCCTCTATGTAGGAGGTGTTTTCAGAGGAGAAGACAATTTTGTCTTCCCAGAAGACAAACCCTCTACTTTGCTTTATAAGGCAGATAGCAACCCCAAACCACAGAGAGTTTGGGACCTGCATAGGCCTCAATAAAGTTTGAAAATTGTGTTTTATTTTTTTTAGAGATTCTATTTTATTCATTTGAGAGAGAGAGAGAGCACAAGGGGAGCAGCAGAGGGAGAGAGAGAAGCAGACTCCCCACTGATCAAGGAGCCTGATGCGGGACTCAATCCCAGGACCCTGTGATCATGACCTGAGCTGAAGGCAGATGCTTGACCAACTGAGTCACCCAGGCATCCCTAAAGTTTGAAAATTTTATTTTTTTTTAAGATTTTATTTATTTATTTGACAGAGAGAGTGCAAGCACAAGCAAGGGGAGCAGCAGAGGGAGAGGGAGAAGCAGACTCCCCACTGAGCAGGAAACCCGATGTGGGGCTCAATCCCAGGACCCTGAGATCATGACCTGAGCCAAAGGCAGATGCTTAATGGACTGAGCCACCCAGGTGCCCCAAGTCTGAAAATTTTACATGAATCAAATACTTCATAGGATTTTTTTTTCTTTTTTTCATTTTATTTTATTATGTTATGTTATTGACCATCCAAATACATCATTAGTTTTTGATGTGGTGATTCGTGATCCATTGTTTTCATATAACACCCAGTGCTCCGTGCAGTACATGCCCTCTTTAATACCCATCACCAGGCTAACCCATCCCCCCCACCCCCCTCCCCTCTAAAACCCTGTTTGTTTCTCAGAGTCCATAGTCTCTCATGGTTCGTCTCCCCCTCTGATTTCCCCCCCTTCATTTTTCCCTTCCTTCTCCTAATGTCCTCCATGCTATTCCTTATGTTCCACAAATAAGTGAAACCATATGATAATTGACTTTCTCTGCTTGACTTATTTCACTTAGCATGATCTCCTCCAGTCCCCATCCTTTCTGATGGCTGAGTAATATTCCATTGTTATAGGAAAATGATCTTACAGATTATATCAGTAAAAAAAAAAAAAAAGAGGGGTGCTTGGGTGGCTCAGTCCATTAAGCAGTTGACTCTTGATTTTGGCTCAGGTCATGATCTTGGGGTCCTGGGATCAAGCCCTATGACACACTCCTTGCTCAGTGTGCTGGATGATTCTCTCTCCCTCTCCCTCCACTCCTCCCCCTCACTCACACACACTCTATCTTTCTCTCTCTCCAAAATAAATAAATAAAACTTTAATAAAAAAAAGAAACTTTAGAAACATAGAAATAGTTTGATTACTATGCATTGAAAATTCAAGAAGAAATTAATTTGGTTTAATGTATTATGCTCTAGGAAATATAAGCGAATTAGGTAAAATCATTAAAATATTTGTTTTCACTTTATAACTAAAGGTTCAAAGTGAAGGTATAAATGTTATAAATATCAAAATGCAAAATAATATAGCAGAATTATATATGAAACACTATAATCTCATACTACTTTTCTTGAAACCGAAGGTAAGATTTGGTTCTCCCAGAAGAGATGAAACATGAGCACTGACTCACTTGTGGCATCAGGAGAAAGACAGCACCACTATTCAAATAGATAACAAAAATTAACTAAACTTTTTAACAAATTAGTAAAGGTTGTGTGTGGGCTAGTGAGGTAGTAGAAAAATTCTGAGTGCTGTATATTCAAGGGGAAACTGTATCTTCTCATAGACTCTTCTTCATGGACTTCTGTTGGGTGCTTACAAGAAAGAATGGTGTGGGAAAGAAAACTGGGCAAAGCCTTCTTGGGTGGTGCAGGTCTAGAAAAAGGGAAGATCCACAAATACAAAAAAGAATAAAGTTTGACGTAGACCCTAAGGAACAGAAGCCTTCAACTGCTGAGAAAAAGTTAGCAAACCCTAGCATCCAAGATCACAGTGAAGAAACATAAAAGAAAGAGCCATTGAACCCTAGAGGAGGGATGAAAATCATCCAGGCCCCAGACCATCAGTGATTCCCCAATGCTGGAGAAGGGGGATGAGCCACAGGGAAATTACCACATGTCAGGTATAGGGACAAAGGTCCTGCCTAAGAATGAGGTTGAAGGAGGATAACAAGGAACCCTCTCTGACCCCGACCATCAGGTTAGCTAATACCGAATAAAAAGTGAGAGGGTCTACTGTTGAAAAAGCACAAGAGGTCAGAGAGAGACTATCTGTAATAGAGACACACAGGAAAGCCTAAGGCAAAGGGCTGGATGAGAAGAAAAACCCTAACCATCTCTGCCCTAGAAAGGACACAGAACAGGAATTTGAAGTTGCTGTGAGGTAAAAATAACAACTACAAAATATAGAACAAGTTCAACTGTCTAGATCGACTCAATCCTCATGCTATAGGTAAATTTTTTGCTAGGCAAAAGTTGTTTGATGTGGGTAAAACAATGGACAGAGGAAATTTTATAGCAATAAGTACTTTACTGGAAAATAAGGAAATTCTATTAGCCATCTAAATTTATCTCTTAATAAATCAGAAAAAGGAAAGCATATTAAACCCATACCAAATAGAAAGACACAATAAAGACAATTGATGAAAACAATGACATTAAGAATAGAAACATATTAGAGAAAAATCAGTGAAACTGAAAATTGGCTCTAAAAAGATCAATGAAATTGGTATACCTCTAGCCAGATTGATCAGATAAATCAGAATACAATACAATAAAAAACAGAAGCCATAACTTGGAAGTATAAGAAATGAAATACAGAGGGCATCAGCTCAGATCCTATAGACATCAACTATAAAAAGGTGATACTATGAATAATCTTATGCCTATAAATTTGACAACATAGCTGTAGTCAACAAATTCTTTGAGCAGTACAAATTAACAAAACTTATAAAGCTCATTCAATAGATAGCCTATATGGATAACCCAAACATATATATGTGTGTGTATATATATATTTATTATTTCACTCTTTATTGGGTCCTTTCTATGAATGTTACCCAATAAAAATGAAAACGTAAGTTCAAACAAAAATCCACACACAAATGTTTATAGTAGCAATATTCATAACTACTAAGAAGTTCATACTGCCTTTGGCTGCTGAATAGGTAAGCTGTGGAAGAAGTAGACTAAAGACTCCTACATAGGGGCGCCTGGGTGGCTCAGGGGGTTAAGCATCTGCCTTCCGCTCCATCATGATCCCAGGATCCGGGGATCCAGCCCCGTGTTGGGCTCCCTGCTGAGCAGAGAGCCTGTTTCACCCTCTGTCTGCTGCTCTCCCCTGCTCATGCTCTCTCTCTCTCTGTCAAATAAATAAATAAAATCTTAAAAAAAGGACTCCTACATAGCAGTAAAAATGAAATGAACTGCTGATCTATACCCTCAGAATATATAAATCTCTAATGATTAAGGCTACATGAAAGAAGTTAGACTCCACACGCACACACACACACACACATACACACACACACACATACACACATACACGCACACATACACACACACACATACACACATACACACATACACGCACACATACACACACACATACACACACACACACACTACATACATACATGCATATATGGAGATATATATATATCTCTCCAGGACGATATATATATTGTCAATATATAATATATATTTTAATATACTACTGATATCTGGCAAGGAAGATGCTACCAACAACTATGCCCGAGGCCACTATATGGTGGGGAAGGAGATCATCAATCTTGTGCTGGAGCACATCTGAAAACTGACAGACCAGTGCACCAGGCTTCAGGGTTTCCTCATCTTCCTTAGCTTTGGGGGTGGCAATGGCTCTAAGGCTACACCTCCCTGTTGACAGAGCAGCTTTCTGTTGACTATGGCAAGAAGTCCAAGTTGGAATTCGCCATCTAACCTGCCCCCCAAGTATCCACAGCAGTTGTGGAATCCTACAACTCCATCCTGACCACCCATACCACCCTGGAGCACTCGGATTGTGCCTTCATGGTGGACAACGAGGCCATCTATGATCTGCCACCGCAACCTGGACATCGAGCGCCCCACCTACACCACCCTCAACTGGCTCATCGGCCAGATCGTGTCCTCCATCACTGCCTCCCTGCACTTCGACAGGGCCCTCAACGTGGACCTCACAGAATTCCAGACCAACCTGGTCCCCTACACCCGCATCAAAGTCCCCCTGGTGACTTACTTGACCCATCGTCTCAGCGGAGAAGGCCTACCATGAGCAGCTATCGGTGGCAGAGATCACCAACGCCTGCTTTGAACCCTCCAAACAGATGGTCAAGTGTGACCCTCGCCACGGCAAATACATGGCCTGCTGCAAGTTCTACCACAAAGAAGTGGTGCCCAAGGATGTGAATGTCGCCATTGTCACTCTCAAGACCAAGCACGCCATCCAGTTTGTGGACTGGTGTCCCCCAGGTTTCAAGGTTGGCATTAAGTGCCAGCCCCCCACAGTGGTGCCTGGGGGAGACCTGGCCAAGGTGCAATGGGCAGTCTGCATGTAAGCAATACCACAGCCATCATGGAGGCCTGGCTGGATGAAACACATCAGAATGCATAGAGCAATACAATATTGCAGCAGGAAGTATCCTTAGGAGTCACTAAAAAACAACATTAAGACTACACACACACACACACACACACACACACACACACACACACACACACA
>NW_022589706.1:17411953-17574436 GCF_004348235.1 Phoca vitulina | reverse complement strand
ACACACACACACACACACACACACACACACACACACACACACACACATATATATGCTTACCCTCTGACATTGTCAAGCCTTCTAGTGCCAAATAGAACATGGGAGGAGAAAATTCTCAATGGAACACTGGGATGGTCATACTAAAATGAGGAAAGACTGTGTGTATAAAAATTATGATATATAATTATATAATTATAATTATGTATATATATACACATATACACATAAATATACTTTTTGTATATAAAAACCTCATCTTCAACCAAAAATACACAAATGTGCTCAAAACCTTCTATGGAAACTGGCATAATGTCTCAATGGCATGTCTGATGAAAGTTTTCCTTAAAGTCAACCCCATTTGAAAGTCAATCAGAGAAAGACATGTATCATATGACCTCACTGATATGAGGAATTCTTAATCTCAGGAAACAAACTGAGGGTTGCTGGAGTGTTGGGGGCTGGGAGGGATGGGGTGGCTGGGTGATAGACATTGGGTATGTGCTATGCTGAGTGCTGTGAATTGTGTAAGACTGTTGAATCACAGATCTGTACCTCTGAAACAAATAATACAATATATGTTAAAAAAAAAAAAAAGAAGAAGATAGCAGGAGGGGAAGAATGAAGGGGGGGAAATTAGAGGGGGAGACGAACCATGAGAGACTATGGACTCTGAAAAACAAACTGAGGGTTCCAGAGGGGAGGGAGATGGGAGGATGGGTTAGCCTGGTGATGGGTATTAAAGGGGGCATGTTCTGCATGGAGCACTGGGTGTTAATACGCAAACAATGAATCATGGAACACTACATCAAAAACTAATGATGTGATGTATGGTGATTAACATAACATAATAATAAAAAAAAAGTCAACCCCATTTGAGCCTACTTCTTGGATATTTGGTACTTGTTAACCACTTATTTTCTGTTACAGTATTGACATACTGAAAAAACGCTTTAATGAAAAGTGGAGTTCAATTAAATGATGGGTTTAGTATTACAACCTGCTCATAGGAGCATAAAGACATAAAGGAGATTTACTTACTGACTTTTATTCAGGTATTTTCATTCTTTCAGCCTTCCGAGATCCCTATAAGAAACAGAGATAAAAAGGAGAAAGGTGACATAAGAGCCACATCTGAGTGACACATAAAATATAATATTTGTATGAAGTGCTTTCTGAAACACATGGGGAATAAAATAATTAGTAGTTAAGTAGAATTGATGTTACATGTGGAATGGGATTTTATGAATTCTGAAGTCAGTCCTGGTCTGACACCCATGATGCGTAACAGATCACTGTGAGCTGAGCTCCCAGGGGGAGGGGGTCCCAGCCCAGCTGGAGCTGGAAAGAGGTTGCTGTTATTTTACACCCAGTATATGGGTGCTGGATGAAACATATCGGAATGCATAGAGCAATACCGTATTACAGTAGGAAGTAGCCTTAGGAAGTCACTAAAAAAACAACATGAAAACAAAAACCAATTTCAGAGAAAGTCACCAAATCACTAGAATTTGTGTGACTTCCAGAGAAATGTAACCAGTGGATCTTGGTGAGGAGAACTAATGTTTATTAAACGACTTACTATTAAACAGGAGCTTGACGCAATTATTTCATTTAAGTTATGGCCACAGGAGCTCTGGAAGTTAGGTGGTAGTATTTCTATTTAATATAAGAAGACACTGAGGCTCAGTGACCTTTAACCTGTCACCTGACTCTAAAGCCTATTAAGTGAATGAACCAGGCTTCGAACTGCCAGTTTATCGGTTCCACTCCAACAGGTTTTCATCTTCCATAATTACTGCCCACATATTCTTTCATTATCTATCATGAAATACCTATATGGTATTATGTCTGTGACATCACAAAATTCATTGGTTCTCAGAGTGTGTAGGACATCTTAAAACCCCAAAACATATTCTCATAGACCTCTTTCAGGGTAACTATTTTAATTTCTGTGATTGTTCTAAAGAACTGGATTTGTAATACTAAATGTCCCCAAAGCCAACTCTATATAACACAAATTGAAGATATCAATTATCTTCTGTTCTGGATATACTTCAGCAGCCTAAAGCACTGCATCCCACAAATACAGATCAGTATATTCACCTTGGGGTCTGGCCATTTGTAGAATGACCATTGGCCTTGCTTAAATTCTATCAAAAGTCATTACGAGTGAAGTACTGGGAACATAATAAGCACTCAAGAAATTCACAAATAGCCAAAATTTCATTTGTCCCAATCCTCCTTGAAATTGAATTGGTTGCTCAGACTTCAATTTTGCCTTAGCTGTGAAAAATACACTTTTAAAGAAATGTATTAGAAATTGTTTTGTTACATATCTTACCTCAGACCCATGAGTCTGGATCAGAGCTCAGTAGAATCACCAAGGATACTGTACTCCCTAAAAACAGAAATCCAGTTTAAAAAAAAAAAAAGCTTACAAACATGTTATTTTAAAAATAATAGTACTAATAAAAGCAAAACAAGACAGGGCCCAAATTTCTACTAAAGGAGACCTTCAGTGAAGACTCTAGACATTTTTCAGTGTGTTCCCTTTTGAAGGAGTCAATACAGGCAAGATTAGACAGGGTAAGGTAGCAGTACTCTATGCAAGATATTACAAATCAACTTGAAGAAAAGACAAAATAAAAATCCTGTCTTTGTAATATGTCTAATAATATTTATATATGCAATGTAACAAGAGGAAAATAAATATGAGCTGTTTTACCAAGCTAAAGAGAAATTAAAGCTGTAATAAGGAGCACTAGTGATGATGCCCATATATTTTTCTGAGGTTTTTTATACAGATTGAGATGAGCCACATAATGGAACCAACGTAAATAAAAGCTCTGCTGGTGCTTGTTGCCTGTGAGGTGGGGCATTTCTGGTGGAGAGAAAGCACTATATCCGGAAAACATGCCTTTTAAATAATTGAGGACACCTGGTGTGAAGAAACTAAGGCCAATTTTACTGATTTTCCTTTCTTTTATTTATTTTTTGTGTGTTTCTCCATTAAATGTGAAAAAGAAAATTAAATGTGATTATACCTGCCAGTTACATCCTCCAGAAAGGTAAAACTGTTTATATTTTGAAGAACATTATAAAAATACTTGGCTTACTCACCACTTAAGTCATTATGAGTAATTTACATTTAGTATTATATTACTAAAAAGTTTTCACCTTACTTAGAAAATGGGTTTCTCCTTATGAATACTTTCTACCAAGAGAGTTTATCTATTGAACTGTGGAGTTCTTCAATTTCAAACATTGACCCAGCACACCATATTTTCAATGATTAATATATATTATTGTAGAATGTATTAAATGGATTTGGAAAGCATTGTAATTTGTCTAAAATGTGGTCTTTCTTTGTTTATTGCAGTTCTGCTAATTTCAAGTCTTCTAAGAATCCAACTGATCCTATATAACTATTTCAATCAAAACCTGGTCTTAATGATTATTCTAAGCACCTGAGCGCATGAAAAATAAATGTATATAAACATATGCATATATGTGTTAACATATGTTAACATATATTACATATAAGAATATGGAATATATGGAACATACATTACATATAAGAATATAAGAATATATGTAATATATAGAAATATATATTCAAGATATAAATATATAGGAATATATATAATATAATGGATATTTGATGGACAGAATGGTTTCTGTTCTAAGGAAGCCTACTGTTAGAAAATGAGATATGTATTTAACAAGTAATTAAAGGACATGACATGTTACTCATTAGAACCTACAGGATGCTTGGGAACATATGACAGGTCGTTCCAACCCAGTCTTGCACAGGAAGAAAGGTCTTGGATTAAGATAATTTTTAAATTGAAGACCTAATGAAATGGAGGGAAGAAGGCGTGGGGAACATGCTCCAGGCTGAAGAATTTAGAGGCAGAGAGGCACAAGGTAAATGACATATTCCAAAAATTAAAAGCAGTTTATTGTGACTGGAAAGGAGAAACCAGTTGGAAGTTTGGTGAGAGTGAAGCCTGGGAGGTTGGGGACGAAGCAGAGTGTGAGTCATATATTATTTATTTGAACTTTATTTTATAGAGTAAGAGGAAACTCTGGAGGCAGCAAAGCAAGGAAGCATTATGATCAAAAAGTAGTTTTGGGGGGCACCTGACTGGCTCAGTCAGTAGAGCACGAGACTCTTGATCTCAGAGTTGTAAGTTGGAGTCCCATGTTGGGTGTAGAGATTACTTAAATTCTTTAAAAAAAATAGTTTTGGGAAATTATTCTAGCTACAATGAGGAGATTGGGTGTTTAGAGCAGTGGTAAAAAGAGGACAGAAGTGTACACAGGGGAACTAGTTAGAAAGCTGTTGCTATAGTAATAGCAATATTATGAAGAATCAAAGGAGAATTAGTGATACATTGGGGAAACAAGAAAGGTATGCCGAATGTAAGGTAGATATAAAGGGTGACTGGCAAGTGCCATGCCTGTCTGTGCACATGTGCGTTTTAATCAGCTTAATGTAGGCAAGTAGTTAAATATTTAAATAATAATGATTTGTAGAGATAATTTATCAAGTATCTCTCCATACGAATCAATTTGTTACTTCAAGAAGCACCCATATTTGTTTCTTTTAGCTATCTTTTCTAGTTTTTCTTAAGTATATTCACATCTGCATATAATCTGCATATTATAGCTTGATATCAATTTTAGATATTTTCTGTTTACTTCCCACTGATAGAGATTAACTCATGTATATCAATACCACCAATACTCTCTACCCCTCCTGCCAATATGTTTATATAAATTTATCTTACATAGTTTAGTTGTATAATTTGAATAATGTAGTTACACCTTCATTTCTATATTCTATCCACTGCAGAGACCATCTCTATCGGTATCTGTGTAGGTTGGCACACCACCAAATTGCAGATCTTAGTTTGCTCACTTCCTTTGGGGTCACCTCCTTCCTTCAACTGCCTGGCTTCCATTTTACCTCTCGATTCCTGTTATCTTATGTTCAGCAGTGGCCCTTTGGTGTGTAGAGAAAACTTTTCTATAATTAATATTGTGTCTTCCTCATGAGTGCCGCAGGTTGGATGCTTCCTTTGGCATAATCTCTCAATCTCTATTGTACCCTGTTACGGCATGTCTGGTTCTTAATGCCTATGGAAAGGAGGAGAAAGCAGGACCTCTACCCTGCAGAGTCCAAAGATGGAGGGTCACTTTTCCTTCCAGGTAGGTAAGAGAGGATTTTCCTTTATTACTGTCTTCAATATATGTCAGGCTAAAGTGCAGTCATCATGAGTTTTGGCTTCCACTAAAACATACCAATCTGACCCATGTGTAAACCATGTTCTTTTTTTTTTTTCTTCCTATAGCTGATTCTAAGGGATTCCTTATCTGGAAACAGGTATTAGCTGGGGGAGGTATACCTACACTCCAGTAGTGGGGATCTTGGCTACTTACACACACAGCTTGTGTGTGCTTTTTGATCTTACTTCTACTCAATTTGATACACCTCTTGCATGATATGATGGATTGCTCTTGGGCCCACCCAATTTTGGGGATCTCACAGAATCCAAGTCTTAATGGGAAATTTCAGATGTGTGGTCATTTGGTTTTGCATGACCAAGCATTCTGTCTCTACCAAGACCCAGTGGCATTCTAGGAGCTGTTTTTCAAAAGACATATTATTTTCGGCTGCAGGTGGCATGGCCCTGCTCCAGAACCTGAGCACTGCAATTCTCCCATGAGGCTTCTTTAAGCATCATATGACATTTTCCCCCTCACTGATAGCTCTAAAACCATAGATTATTCCAGATCCAAATCCAGATTCCCTATGTAATCATATAATTCAGTCCCATTGATTAATTACCCTAAGAATCTCACCCTACATCCCACCATGCTCCCCAGGATTACCCAGCACAGCATGGCTAGGTCTGTCATCTCCTTAGGGTTTAGTCCTCCTTTTCTCTCCCTATTGGCCCTAATATGTGCCACCTGGGTTAAAAAGCATTGTAAGAAGAAGGGGGGGATAGGAAGGCAGATCCTGAAGGGAAAATGTTCATCAGGGGAAAGGCTTTTGAAGTATCTTCTAGGCAGGGAAATAGTGTTAACTAGAAGAGATAGGCTACTTTGTAGTCTCACAAGTTTCAGGGACAGCAGGTGATTCAAAACATTTGGGATCATCCACCCAAATGGCCCTATTCCTATTTATTTTCTAATTAGGGCTCTCACCTTAGCAGAACAGACGTCCTTGTTTGGGCATTTACCATACTCTAGAATGCAGCCACGGTATTAAGTTCTGAGCCTGGTCCTCCTGTTTCTCTGCTCCCCACTGTAGAAGGAGAGAACTTCTTTTGTAAACTGCCAGGAAAGACTATAGCTTTCACACTCAACTTTCCATTGCTCTCTAATCCCTGGAGTCTTTTGTCATATTTAGCTAGGTGTCAACAGCATTTAGCAATAAGCTTCCAAACCCACTGTCTTTATCGTTACTCTTTGCTTGTATTTTTCAAAAGTCTGACAAATTGCGTCAGCTAGTACATTCCCTCCTACCTGTAAACCATCTCAATTCACTGACAGTGAGAGTTTTAACAGTTGAACTATCACCTTGTGCCAGGGATGTCATCTGGATTCACCCAACACTAGTGACTGGGAGAAAAGTGATGCAGCCCCAGAGCTCCATTTTATCACTCCCTTTCTTGTACCACTCCTGACACTAGCTATTGCAGATTATTTTCTCCAGAAGCAGAAGCTGATATGGAGTATAGGATATAAGATGTTTATGAGGGATCAATACTTGTGGAAGCAAGTGAAAGAAAGCAAGACCGGGCAGAGGAAAAGTTCTAATTATGCTGCTGAACTACAAAAACCATAGCTAATTCCACAGGGAACTCTGGAGCAAAAATGGCCCATCAGTTTACTAAAAAAGTTAAAAATAGAACTACCCCATGATCCAGGAATCGTACTCCTTGGTATTTTCCCAAAAAAATACTAGAACACTAATTCAAAGGGACACATGCACCCCTATGTTTATAGCAGCATTATGTACAATAGCTAAATTATGGGAGCAGCCCAAGTGCCATCAATAGATGAATGGATAAAGATGTGATGTGTGTACACATATACGGAATATTATTCAGCCACAAAAAGGATGAAGTCTTGCCAAATGCAATAACATGGATGGAGTTAGAGAGTATAATGCTAAGCAAAATAAGTCAGAGAAAGACAAATGTGATATGATTTCATTCATATGTGGAATTAAAGAAACAAAACAAATGAGCAAAGAAAAAAAGAGAGAGAGAGAGATAAAACAAGAAATAGACTCTTAACTATAGAGAACAAACTGATGGTTACCAGAGGGGAGGTGGGTGGGGGGATGGGTGAAATAGGAGATGGGGATTAAGAAGTCACTTGTCCTTATGAGCACCTGGTGTTGTACAGAAGTGTTGAATCACTATATTGTATACCTGAAACTAATATAACACTGTAGGTTAACCGTACTGGAATTAACACTTAAAAAAACAAACGGCCCATTAGAGGTGTCCTGGGCCAAAATGCCTGGGTCTTTCAATCCCTACCAGCATCAGTCATTGAATATAGGCCACTTTGGGTAGGACATGCTCTTGGACAAGGTGGCTCTTTTCAGTGAGGCAAAGAACTGGCATCCTTCCTTGAAAAGGGATCAGACAGTGCCTATTTGTGTCTACCACATTCCTCCACCCTTGCTTCTCCCTAAGAAAACATCTTGATGAATGTGGGGGTGAGGAGTGGGGAAATCATAGGAAGTGATTTAAATAGGTCTTTAAATTCATCTGAGTGTCATATAGAGTTCCTCTAACTTCTTTGGCTCTGGGTAATTTGTGGGACTAAGATAGTGAGGTTGGTTTTTGATGAAACTCATGATCTGATATCTTTTGACCCAGGACCAGCAACCTCCATCTAGCAGCTAACTCACTGTCACCTGGCTCTCTCCATTACAGAGAAGCCTCTCAGTCTACTTCCTATCACCTCTCTGCCCCTGGGCCTGCTAGTTTACTATGTCATAGGTTCCACGTGGTTCATTGTACCTACTACCTAGAAAGTCCCTGCAACTCTTGAAAGCTCTCAAATTTTCTGCTTTTGAAATTCTATTTCATTGAAACGTCCTCATTTAGAAGCTGGGGTAGGTGCACTACCCTCCATGCACTGTATGTTCATCCTGATACACTATTACTTCCACCTTTGTAGTTAGATTGAGCTATATGACTACTGTGGGCCAATGAAATATAAGCAAAAAGGGTTTGAGTCACCCCCAAAATGAGGCATTAAGAAGCCCATATAGAATTCTCCAGAATCTTTCTTTTCCTTCCAGAGTAATTAAAGAAGATGTCTGTTTCCAGTGATGGAGCCTCCACCGGTCATCTCTGGGTGACTGTACTGCTTAGAGACCCCAAGTTCGCAAAGGAAACATCAATGAGAAAGAAATGTTTGCTGTGGCACCACTAAGACATGGTGATTGCTTCTGACTACAGCTTAGTTTGTCCTAATTAATATACAATGCCACAAGGAAAGTGTGATTGGACTGGAGGAACTAAAATGCTTTCTTTTGCCCAACCATGCAAATCTGGGCTGGCCTTGGTAGAGGTGAGGGGCTGTCTTGGGGGTGAGGCAGTTCACAATCCATCACCATTTAGATAGGAAGTGGGGAGAGCTCCTGCCTTCAATATTATTACCTCCAGTATATCTACCACCCACATCCCTAAATCTGGTTCTGTCCTAGAAAGTGGAAAGTTGATAAGACAAGTTGGCAGATATAAAGTGCTTTCAATAGTGCTTTGTGCACAATAGAAGCAACAAGTATTAGCCCTTGCTATTCACTAGAATTAAACTCCATAAAAGGAGAGATTTTTGTCCATTTTGTTTGGTGCTTATACCTCAGCACCTGGAATACTGACTAAGACATATACATTCAATCAGTATGTGTTAAGTGAGTAATAAATGAATGAGTTAAATGAATGATAAATGAATGAATGTAAATAGTTGATTTTCCCTCCTTCCTATTTAGATCTCTATCCTTGTTTCTTCTAACGTATCAACCCCTATGACAAGAATGCGGTGATTACTTTCCTTTTTCTCTAGCCACCTATGCTTTCTTGCCAATGCCAGCTTTGTTGCTACATATTATTGCCCACAGATATCTTCCCTAATCTACAGAAGAAGTGTTCATTCTGGTCAGTCAAGCTTGCTGTCCTAATTGAAGAATCTCCCTACCTTTGAGTTTAAACCTCATGCAGAGATGGAAGACCACAAGTACACAATGATGTGAGGCAAAATCCATGACATGAATGTTGGTGATAAAATGTTCCCCATTACATGCCTCCTTATTTTTATAGCATGAGGTTGGTAACATACACCTCTGTCTGTACTTTATCCTGGAAAACTTGTAAATAGTGTTTTTATTATTAGGACTTTATTAAGACATTTACTACAGAAACAAGTGTTGTACTATGATTGCACTTACCGGTTTGGCTCTGTTTTTCTTCCATTGTCAGATTTCCTGGTATTTTCTGTCTTTATCATATCTTTAAGGCACTATCAAAACTATAGATTCTCCTTTGTTTCCCGTACATCAGCCTCAAAAAAATTCATGTCTCCCTAATATCATCTCTTATCCACACTGATGACTCTCTAGGTCAGGCTCACACCTGCTTTCCTAGGACTTCACCTTGCTGATCTCCTGAGGGTGCCCCATTGTTGTTTAGATCCCCTATCTTTCTGTTTCTTGATTTCCTCCCTGCTTTTTTCTGGAGCACACCCTCATGTAATTCCCTGAGAATGTAGAACGATAAACTGTTAGAGCGGTATCCCATTACACTGGTATGGAACTCTAAGTTAAAGACCCTTTTATCTCAGACCACTAAAGCTGCTGTTCCTCTACTTTTAATTTGGTTTAAAAAATTTTGATCCCAGCCTTATTTTTTGTCTTTATAAGTGAATTTATAATATGTTTCTTGTTCAAGTGCTTTCTGGTAATTTCTTTATATTGTTACAAAATTTCAAAATGTATCTCGGTATGGTTCTTTTTGATCATTCTTTTGTTTTGTTTTATAAATACAGGGTGGATGGGTCTTTCCTGCCTGAAGATAATGTCTTTCTTCAGTTCTGACAATTTCCCTTTCATTAGTTTTGTGATTATTTCCTTCAGTCCCTCTTTTTTCTTTTTCTGGTTAATTAATACTAATAAAATGATGGATCTGGATTGATCTTTTATGTATTTTAACTTTTCCTTTATTTGTTTTTCTTATTTTTGTGCTATAATTTCTAGGAGATTACCTCAGATTTGTGACAAAACCATAATAGCACATTTATTTAATTTCAGCAATAATAACATTACTACCCAATGTGATCTAATTTTTAGGGCATTCTTATTTTACAGATAATTTTTATTATTAAATGTGTTTGACAGTGTTAATAGAGTTTAGTATAAAATTATTTTATCTTGGGGCGCCTGGGTGGCTCAGTCGTTAAGTGTCTGCCTTCGGCTCAGGTCATGATCCCAGGGTTCTGGGATCGAGCCCCGCATCAGGCTCCCTGCTCTGCAGGAAGCCTGCTTCTCCCTCTCCCACTCCCCCTGCTTGTGTTCCCTCTCTTGCTGTCTCTCTCTCTCTCTGTCAAAATAAACAAATAAAATAAAATAAAATAAAATTATTTTATCTTGACTAAATTTAATTCTCTCTTTCACCTGCTCCCTGGGGTCATTTTTTTCTCCTTGTTTTCCTTGACCATTATTTTCAGGTTGCAGTCTTCTCTCAAATATCTCAAATAGAGAAACATTGTAGCTTGATCATGATTACAAGTAAAGCAAGAGTCATGCTGAGTAAGGGGCTCTGTGTAAATGGGGAGGCTATTTGGCTGGCAGGCCCAATTTTATGGCAAGTGGCTATGGAGGTAGCATTTTTTTAAATGTCCGTGACTCTTGAGTAATTATTTTTTTATTTACAGCACACCCTATATATAAAATAGTAAAATAAAAAAGAACATCTATGTTGGAACCAACCTGATTAAAAAAATAAAATGCTTAAATATCTCTGAAGTCCCCAGTGTGACTTTGATAATGGCATCGCAACCCCATGCTGTTCTCTGAGAGTTACTGAGAGTCTTACAAAATGTGTATACATCCTTGAATAATGAATTGCTTTGTTTCATATGTTCATAAGCTTCTTCTAAGTAGAGACATATTGCATGTATTCTTATGTGACTTATTTTTCATAAAACATACTTTTTTGTGTGGCTTACATTTTTCTGTGATATATGTAACTATAGGTCATTCATTTTTATTGCTTCTGCCAGGCCCTCTAAGGACATAAGAGCCATTAATCACCTTCAACAACATTTCTGCCTTAAGAGTCTCAGGCTACATAGAGAGTGGAAAACCTTTGAGAGAACTGGCTTGTTGATATGTGTTTTTAAGGGGTACTATTCTACCCCATGCAAAGGAAGTTGGAGCAAGCAAAATTCCTCACTCCTCCTTGATGGGTGGATTTTGGCTTCTTCAAATTCACTCAGGCATAGTATATCCTGTTGAGGTTCTTGGCACCGTGTAGGACATCTAGTACAGCTTCCTACAGGGATTGGGCCCTACACTTTGTTTCTCAGGATAGAGGCTAGATTCAGAACCTACTTATTTTTTAGCATTATTTCTCTTGTCCACTTGGCACAAGAAGTTATCCTTATTTTTTTCAATAAAAAGCTTTTTGTAAATATGTTTCGTCTAACATCTTTAGGTGTATTGTTCTGAGAGGTTATGTATATTTAGACAAACATGTTGCCAGGAAAAAAAAAATCCCCACTATTTTTTTTTAATTTTGCAAATGCTGGGTTGTTATATAATGGCAAGTGGTCTCATGGGAGGGATGTGGTTGTGACTGTGTTTGGGTGTAGACATTCCATGTGTATATTTTCAATTAACCCCCCATTTTCAGTTTCATGTTTCACTACTGTGCTCTCTTGGCCTTTCTGGGATGAATCTGTGAACATCAGCTCCTTAGAATAAAGGTAGTTCACTCTGCCTTTATAATGTGCTTAAAGATTTTTCCAATCTGTTTAATCATTCCTCCACTCCCTTCTTATTTCCAGAAATTTCTTAAAATGTTTTTTTTTTTCTTTTAAAGACTCACCTCTTGTTTTTATTGGCATAGGTCTGTTATTTTTAAAGAGATCTCTTATCTATCATTTAATAGTATCTCAAGAAGTACAAAATATAAAATACAGTGTTTTGGCTTCTTGTACTTAAAACACCCCCAGGACCTTTATTTTTTTAGACACTTTAATACCTGTAACTTAAACTATATGATGTAATTGTCATATCTTGTGTATAGGTAGGAGAAACCTTCTGTTTACTTCTCAGTTAGATGAAAATAGTGCTCAAGCCCAAACCTAACAGTCACACAGTGTGCAACAGGAACAACCAAGGTCTTGGATATCAGTAGATAAACTAGCAGTCAGGAAAACAGTATTTAAGCAAAGAGTTGCATAGTTCAGAGAACACAGACCCCAGTATGAACCTTGGAACCATCATTAACAGTGGGGCAAAACTGGGGCAAACCACTCAATTTATCAGATGAACAATATCATTATCTCAACTATAATGAAATCCTACATAGATTTCAATTGCAAATTCAATTTCAAATATACTTCAGACGGATTATATTGTAAATATTAAATGAGATAACAGTAAACAACACATTGCTTAGCACCTAAGAGATGGTCAAAAATGATTTCTCTTTCATATTTCCTGCCATGCCTTGCCCTTCATTTCTCTTCCTTAGAATAATAACTGCTACAAAATAAAAATATTGGCTAATTAGATTCTTGGTAAAGCCCACTGAAAGAAACAAATTTTGTCTACCCTTCCAGCCCAGGTCTTTTTCTCTCTTATCAAAACCTACCTCTTGGAGTGAACTCTAGTCCCTAACTCAGCAAGTGCTCTTGTAGAGGTGGAGGTGAGAAGCTAAGTCTCTGTGTTAGGTAAGGTATAAATAATTTTATTTCTTCAAATGAGTCACACTTTTGGTTCATGCATTGCCTAAACTGTCAAAAATTGATTCAGATGTTAAATACCATTTCTGACCATTTTAGATGACCTTTAGGTTTTGGAAAGCATATTTAACATCTATCAGCTTGCTAATGTCTACTGAATTTTAAACTTTTGCATTATGCATACATTTTAAAGGTATTATATAAAAGCAATTTATTCCTCATGCATTGGAAGTGTCTTTCAAACACAGCTGAGAGCTCTATTCAGCCATCAGGCACCCTCCTTCACCATAATCTCTAGGATCCTTGCAAAAGCCTGCCTTTTGATACTTCTCATATTTATAACAACAATCTGGATGTGATTTCTCACTCTTCCTAGGGAGTTACAAATAGACAATCAAAGCTTCATCATCTTTGGGGCTGAGGCATTCACTGAGATAACAATAGGAAAACAAGTGTACTCTCCAGGAAATGATCATCATGGCTGCCATGCAGTTTATTTAGATCTAGTTTTTTTCTATCAAGAGATTTATATCTATAGAGGAAATAGGTAAGTATATGGAGTCTTATTTCTTCTTCAATTCAATTCAGGAATATTATTATTAATGCCTCCCATGTTTAAAACATACTGTTAGGTATAAGCATTAGGTTATAAAAGGTAACTTTGACATAGTCTTACCCTCAAAAATATATAGTATAATGCTATGCATTGTGAAACAATTTTAAGTGCCATGGGCATAAAGGGAGTATCTGTGCATGGCAGGTTAGAATGGGCTTTAAGCTAAGAGATAGGTTTTAAATAATGGGTAGAGTTTTGACAAGCAGAAGTACGGAGATGTAAACATTCCCAGCACAAGAAGAGCAATGTAGGGTGTATATATATGTGGATGTGCATGGGTTTGGACTTTAAAGCAGTCCTTGCTCTTTTGGTGGCAAAGTTATTGAGACCCATATGAGTTTGCTTAAAGAACAAACATTATCTTCATCAGATCTAGTTATAACATTTAAGATTTCATGAGTAAACTGAAATCCAGTACCTAAATACTGTGAAGCTTCTTGTTCAGCCTCATATTTCGGTTTCTTTGTGCATATCTGTTCCACTATATGTTTTGCTGAAGACTAGGTTCCCTTGTTTTCCTGTCTATGGCTTTCCAGAGCTCCAGGATTTATTTTCCTTTCATTAAAAGGTTGACCAAACAAAGGCTGGAATCTCGTAGCCTCAATTCCAAATTCCCCAGGGAAAATGTCTATTGATCAGTTTGCTTAAGGTCTTGTCCATAGTACAAACATTTTTCTAAATCATTAAAGTCACATTGAAGACAAACAACCTGAGTTCTTTGGGTGCAACCAGGTGAACAGGGTAGGATAAAAAACACCTGCTCCTATTAAAAAGGAGAGATCTGGAGTAACCACCCCACAAGTGCCCACTTAAGTGGTGAATATTTGAACATCTGACATTTTAGAGGCAAAGAAGTATGAATGTAGAAGTATAAAAGATAATAAAACTAGAAAAGTTAATCAAGATTACGTCATGAAGACTTTTCATGGAATTTCAAGGAATTAGAATTTTATTTTTTATGCCATAAGGAAACATTAAAATATTTTTAAAAGATTTCATTTATTTATTTGTCAGAGAGAGAGAGAGAGCACATGCACAAGCAGGGGGGAGTGGCAGGCAGAGGGAGAAGCAGGCTCCTGGCTGAGCAAGGAGCCTGATGCGGGACTCAATCCCAAGACCCCAGGATCATGACCTGAGCTGAAGGCAGACGCTTAACTGACTGAGCCACCCAGGGGTCCCAGAAACATTAAAATATTTAAATAGAATGATGACATTATTATTAATAGTATCTATAAGTAGATTCATATGGAAGCAAAATAGAGACACAGGGACCACCAGGAAAGAGACTGCCATGCTTCAGATGAGCAGTGATGGGTTAGAGTTGTGGCACTAAGACCAGATAGGCAAAATCTAGTGTGAAGTCGAGTCAACTGGATTTGGTTTCTGATTTTTTATAGGACGAATAGAGAGGTCAGATGAGATTGTAAGCAACTAATTCTTCAAAAATAGCTTTCTCATATTCACACTGTACTAACATGGCTTGGAGTGATTTTAAAAAGAAGCGAAGATGTCTATCATCTTCTTTCATTGTTATGGTCCAAATGCTCACCCTTTTGAGTATGCACTAAATGAAGGCCAGGAAAAAAAGGCTTGTGACTTTGCATCCCAGTGGAACAAAACATATGATACGAGTTCTACAGAGAAGTTATGCTCCGTAATGGGTAGCCATATACAGTCAACAGACACCAGATGAAAATGGGGCTATACGGACAAACTGATCCGGGAAATGTTACGTTAAATGATCTTAGAGAAGTTTCTTATTCCCAGGGCAACTCCAGACCTTTAATATATTAATGTTTTGTGTGAATCTTTAAAAGCAGCAGTATGGCATACAGAGTCTCCCATATGAGCATGAAAACACTTTTTAGAGGAATACTTATTTGGACTAATATTGTCTGAAATGCAGTGCAAAATTCTTTGCTAAATATAGTGCTTTCTTAGGATCAAAAATGCTATCTCCATGGTGAATATCATTTAGAAAATTTCACCTTAGAGTAAAGTGATTCAAGTTTAAATCAGAACGTACCTTACACTGTATTAAAATGCCTAGGAATGATTAAAACCATGAAAATGGCTCTCAGCTTCCTTCAGATTTATGGCCCAAATGCTCTTCCTTCTAAGGGTGTGCTGCATGAAGAGCAGGAGAACGGGTTTGTGACCTTTGCCTTCCTAAGGGAACCAAACACGTATCATGAGTTTTCTAGGGGAGAAAAACATACTATTTATTTGATTATCAAAGAACTGCTTGGGCTGTACCTTAACAGAGAAAAGTGCCACCTACACTGACACTAAAGCCATGGAAATTAAATTCCAGAGTAATATATGATGAGAGACATAGCAGACATTGAGCAAGAATGGTTCAGAGCTGCAATATCCTAGCACCCTGCTATATTATATGATGGAATAGTTTTAGGAAAATGATGCTGTAAGGTGAAAATGAGTATTGTTGATCTCTGGATATTTAACTTTGATCAACTCTTTTTAGAAACAATCATAATAATAATTTAAAAAACTTTTCAAGGAAAAGCTATTTATTAAATAAATATGCATTCCCTTATTCTTTGTTGTCTTAATCAATTGCAAATTAAATTTCAGATAACTTCAGAAGTCCAGGCTACACCTGAGATTATTTAATCATACAGTGATAAATCTGGACATTCTGCATCACTCCTTACCTAAATGTGTTCCCTGAAATAGTTACATCAGAATTATTTATAGGGACTCCACTAGAGACCTTCTGAATCAGAATCTCTAAAGACGTGGCCTGAGAATCTGCAATTTTAACAAACATTCAGGTGATCTTACGCACATGGCATTTTGAGAAACACTATACTAGGTTTTCCTTGTCCTAAGAATGTATAATTGTCACTATCATTAAAAAAAATGTCCAAAAGTATAGGACAACCAAAGACACACTTACTCATTAGTTCAGTTGACCACATACTGTTTGCGTTCATTATGATGGTTCCAAAGATGGACAAAGTATTGCCTCTGCTCTGAAAGATTGTACATGATTCTTCTGCTTTTGATATTAAACCTGTAAATAAAAAGAAATTCCTTGGGATATTGTGAAAGTCACAAAAATATCATTTGGCATTTCTAGAGTTCTGTTCCTGCTGGTATAAGTTTTAATTTTTTATTTTTGGAAGTCTAGCTCTCAAAAGTGGTTTACAATTAGTTTATACACTGTGGAGATGGATATAAATGATAAGAGTTTCATATACAACGTATTTTTAATATGTAATTCCTCCCAAGCCTTCTGAAGAAATGTCTATCAAATCGAATAGTTGATGCATTTTGAACATTTAGTTCCAAAAGGAAGATGACATTTTTTCATTAGTTTAAGATTTATATGCTAAAGTATCTGTCACAATAATAATAAAATCTGACAGTGCAGATCATATGGGTTTTCACGTAGCAGAGGTAATGTGTTCTTTGGAAGATATAAATGACAATTTGTTCAAATCAGAGATTTAAAAAATTTAGACAAGCATGGGAGCTCCAAAACTTTATATTTTGCCATTTCAGAATCATTCATTTAACAATACTTATGTCATGTCAACCATACTGATTAATATTTTGTGTATAAGAATGAATATAGGTTGTTATTACGTAATCATATACTGTTGTGGTTATTAACATTCTCAAAAAAGGTCAGGTGTCAATCAGCTCAAATGCAACTACAAAGAGATGTTTTTAGGTATAAATTTGAATGCAATTACTCTGTGCTACAGCTGAATTCTCTGTACTTTTTTTTTTTTCTTTTCTTTTTCCTTTGGTAGCTGCAGCAGGCGAAATTCCAATCCATTCTGTGCAACGGTACTGAAAAATATGCACATCCCTCCACCTTTAAACAAAGAGGAAAGAATGACTTCTCAGAAAAATGTAAAGAATTAATGTAGTATAGTCACTGACTTTCTGCATTGTACCCCTGTTCATGCAATTGTACCCCAACTAGGCCTCATTCTTGAGTGAAGGCCACGTTTCGTTCCTCATCACCATCCCAGCATCCTGAACTAGATCAAGGCAGTGCTTAATAAATGCACACCAAACACCACTGAAAGGTAAGTAAAATAGTTTGCTACATACCATTAAACTGCATACATGCTATAAGGGAATCATACAGATATTTAGTGAAATTATAACCAACAAATACTTCAGTGTCTACATTCAAAACAGAAAATAAATGGTGGAAACACCACATTCTAGGTTTCCTTTAAATCTATGCTCCCAACTGTTTCAACAAACTATACTTTCAGTTTAAAATAAGTAGGAAAAAACGTGGCCTCTTAGGGCTCTATTTAATGTTAAGAGATAATAATTTATCTTGAAAGAATTAATACAGCTTCTAATGTGCCTTATACATTCTCAAGAAGTAGCTTATGTTGTGGGAGTTTAGCTTCTTAAGACCTAATTTTTCTACACATGGAATGCTTATTTTAGTTTCTTTACCTAAAGAGACCTTTAGAACAGTCATCATTTTTTATTCCCTAAGCTACATTTTGTTGTCAAATCATATTTTACATGAATACTGCAGAAACTCCAAGTTTCACCCTCGGGGAAAGAATCTCATCCCATCTCCAGCCCAAGGAGGATCAATCACAGATAAGTATAACGTGAAGCTATGGCGTCCTATAACACCACTAAAACATCTTTACGTAAACAGAGTGTGAAGAACTTTCAGAAATAAAAAGAGATGCTCTCATATTGAAGCTTCCATTAGAAATAAAATCTCCCTCCATAGAAAAAGTCTCTAGGGCAATTTTGGGGGGTGTCAAACACCTTCCACAAAACCATACAACACATCTGGAAGGAAACTGACATACCCATCCTCAACTTTTTTGGATCAGTGTGTCTCCTATGTTTCAGTTCTCCTGTTCCTTCTCTTTCTTTGTAAAAATTATAAATATTTACTTCTATTAGTATATGAACATTATATGAGGTAAAATCAACCTTCCAAAGTCCTAAATTAAACCTTGTATGTCTATTTTTAAAACAGTCATTAAAAAAAATAATCATGACACCAAGCATCATCCAATCAGCAAACACCTCATAAAACCTTCAGAGTTCATCATGTGAACAATTGTATAATAAATAAAAAGAAGAAAACAAACTCTATGGGTATGCTTGTATGTATGTATGTATGTATGTATGTACATGCAAGCTATGCATGTATGTGCAATCTATTGTTTTAGGGGACTGTTTAGAAGGAATTCACAATGTAGGAATTGGTGTTTAGGTAAGTGGAAAATAAGGACAGATTGAGGATAAGCACACTGTTATTCTTTTTATTTTTGTTTGCTTAGGCAATTCACATATGTAATTATAGCAGTATGCAAAAACATTTTGTTCAGTCTGGATGCACTGCTTAATATTTTAGGAATGAACAACACAAAAATCTTGGTGACATATCAAGAAAGGTAGCTGCCTTGCTCCTTCCATATGTCCCTTGCTTATCAGCAGGGGGAGCTCTGCAGATTTTATTACTCTGAATCTGAGCAGCCATCGTATTGAATACTGCTGGTTGCAGTGCCGGAGAGAAGAGAGAAAGCTCTGAGAGATGTTTTTTAGAAGTTAAAAGCTCCACACCAGAATGGCATAAGATATTTCCATTCATAACTTACGGCCTAGAAGTCATCACTTTGCCACACCCACCCCAAAGAAGATCAGCAAATACAATCCCACCAGTTGACTAGAAGGAGAAATGAACCAGTACCTGATGACTCCCTCTCACACATACTTCGATCCCATGAACCGGTCTTTGCACCAGTGCAGAAATAAAGACAGTATAAATGAAGTGCCCCACTAACTAAGGTGGCAAATCTGGGCAACATGGCTGGCATTTTCTTTGGAAGAGAATACCCAATTAACTCTGTCTCTTTGTCCAGCACGGTCGACCACTTCTCATTACCCTGAGTCACTGTATTGTACAGACTGACAAATTGCCTGGCTCATCCCTGAGATTATGAGCTCCCTGAGAAAATTTACCATTTCTCATTCCTTTCAGCACAGGGCCTGACATATTGGAGGTACTCAATAAATTTAATAAGTAAATGAATGGCTCTTGGAATGCCTGGAACCTTTTCATCAGAGGGCTGAATGAGATTCATACCATACTCAAGTTTTATTGTTTCTTACAAACAAAACTAAACTTTAGATTTTTATAACATCACTTCAGTCAGTTTGGTCATAGAATTAACCAATTCTATAGATAGTTAGTCATCATTTTTAATACTCAGGTTATGTTATTCTCATATTTGATGTCACAACTAAGGAGATATTTTTGCAAATGGGGCATTTTAGAAGCCAGTATCTAGCAACACGTGCTGATTTAAAGCTAGAATTCAGTGTCAAAGACAATCTACATCATGAAGCCTAGAGGTTTAGAGATTTCTAAGTATCTTTTAAATTATATCTCAGAAACATATATATGCACATTGCAATACAATGGATTTCTAAAAAGTACAGGTTTTCTTTTCTGTTTCCTCCTTTTGCTTGATATTTCTACTGAATATTGGATCTGCCTCACCATGTGGGTGAAGTATTGACTTCTGACTGCAGATTGAGAACTATGCCCCTCCTTCTCACACAGAAGAGCTAAAAGTGATCACCTATTTAAAAATTCCGTCTTCATACCCAGTGAGTCTTGTTTACCAGTTATTTAAAAAAAAATAACTTAGGCCTCCACGATAGGGCCAATTTTAGATAAGTTGAGTTTAGGTAATGGCTCATTCATTTCAGAAATGAACAAATGTTACTAAAGCTATCAGAGCTTTATCCTACTCAAACCCTGAATAATCTTGTCTTCAGAATTTCATAATACTCTATCAGTCCCTTAGATGGTGAATAGACCCACAGATGATAAAATCACTTCTGAATCTGAGTGTTTATAAGAATCGGCCAACAATAAAGTGTGGTGACTAGGGTAATTTATTACTGTATGTTGCAGCTTAATGAAATATAATTGGCTTAAACCATCACCATCCTACCCCCTATAAAAAAACAATGGTAGGGAAAGGATGGATGGAGGGATAGGCTTTCATAAATGCTAATCTAAATATAGGGCAGATTTCATGTAAGGCTTGATTTAGCAATTCATGTAAGAACACCAAAAATCCTTTTTTATCTTGTAATGACTTTTCTTGGTGCATCCAATTTCCTAGCCATGGTGACAGTATCATTTAATTCTTGCTGTTTAATAAACCACCACAAAAGTAAGTGCCTTAATAGACAATGATTTGTTATTTCTCACAATAATGATGGCTGGCCATGGTTCCGCTACTGCACTTACCAGTGTTGCTTCATTAAGCTGAGGTTCAACTGAGTTGGAAGGTCCAAGATGGCCTGACTCATAGGTCTGACAGTTGAGGTTGGCTGGCATCTTGAACACCATGGATCTCTTCCTTGTGGTATATTATCCTCCAGTGTACTGAACTGGCTTCTTCACATGATGGTCTTAGGGCAGAGTTCCAAAAGAGTGAAAATGGAAGCGGCATGGCTCAGTCTCAGAGTTGTACAACATCACTGGTTTCATCTTCTACTGGTCAAAGCAAGTTATAAAAACAGCCTAGATCCAAGAGGTGGAGGAAGAACAGTCATCTCCTGCTGAGAGCTTTGGAAAAGGCACTGTAAGGGAGCATGGACACAGGAGGTTTTGATTCATTCTTCCATCCTGGCCAAATAGTTGCTTTATTTCCAATAAAGCATATTTTCACACAACACCATACCATTCAGTGAGTGGCAATGTATATTGTAGTGGTTCTCACACAAGAAGGGAAAAAGATTAATCCCTTTACCTAAAGCTCTGGCAAATATCTGACCCATCTTTTGAGCCAGCAGAATTGTACTTAGGCCAGTTAGAACCTAACACCCGCAGCTGGGAGTTGACCCAGCAACACTCAATCTACATGGCCGATGATTAGAAGTGGTGTTTTCCCAAAAGATTAGGGCATTCCTTTCAGACAAAGAAGACCAAACACTGTCTCTCAAAAGCAAATGAAGTTTATTACACACTGCTAGAAAATGAGAGTGTGAACTTTAAAATCTCTCAACAAAAAACAATAGTGCCTTTTCTGTCACACCATTCCCCCTTCCTTATTGGTGTTTTGCACTTGAAATTAGGATAATACGAATTAAAAGCCATCATCCTCCATACACTTTCTGTATGACCTTAATTATCCTCCCTAAGCCTCAGCTCCTTCAAAGAACATGAATATGATCATGATAAGGATGTTGGGAAATTAAATGAGATAATCTATGGTAAATAACTAGTTGAGCATCTTGGCACTTATAAACATTCCCAAGTGACCTGCACTGCTGTGAGCATCAACATCATTATCAGCATGTCAAAAAAAATTGCTTATTAATAATTATCTATAAATGTATTTATTTTCTAAATAGCCCCTTTTGACTGAATATTTTTACCTTATGATTTGTTATTACATTTCTATATGTGAATCATTTCAATAAATAAACACAATTAGGTTTTCAAAAAAGAAAAGCAAAATAGCAAAATCCTGTCTGTGTTATGCTGAACCAGTTTTCATAGATGTATTCTAGAAGCACAGATGATACTCCAGGGCTTCTAAAGAAATTTTATAACCACAGGTATAGCATAATCTAAGTCCATCAAAAGTCACTTCCTCTAAGTCTGCGCATTTGAAGTGCACTCACAGAATGATTTTGCAAAGAACCAGGGAATACTGCAGCTCAGGAAGTTTAAAGATGACCTAGATTGTGTACTGGAATCATTTCAAAATTGGCCAAAATGGCCTAAAGCAGCACTGAACAAGAACTTTTCTCTGAATTTAAACTTGAAATACATGCATGCTTTTGATTACACATTTCTATAATATGACTTACATGGCCTTACACAGAATTTTAAATGAAAAACCAGAAAACGGATACAAGACAGGGTTGACAGATAGGCTTAACTCCGGCTGGGGATCTTGTTTATTCTCTCACTTTCCTATTTCCAGATTTCACTTGATCTTCATTTCTGGCTTTGGTCTCCTCTTGATTTGATTATTGAAGATTGAGAATCTGTTTTTAAAGGAACTTAAGAGCTGAAAGCCTTTCATTGCAATCACATTTACTTGGGGCGTACAGACATGTCTTGGTAGCTCTATCCTCAGGCCCTTATTTCTTCCCAATAGAAAGCATGAGAGCAACTTGCATTAGCTCTAACATGCAAGCCCTCTCATTGCCTCGGAGACACTCGGGCAATTTATGATCATTTGTTGCAAAGAGCCTCTGCCATTTCTCTCAGCCAGAAGAAAAATAGCATTGCCTCCTCAATTGCTGCTCAAGGACTCAGCTAATGCAGCCCTGGTGCTCTTCTCTGGATAGAAATATCTACAAAGGCTTTGAGAGCTCAGATCAAGTATTTTCACTGTCAGCCACCAAAGGCGTTCTGCCCCCTGCCTGCCACAATTACAGGACTTTCTAGCTAGCAGAAATAGGCAATCTGAAATTTCTTCTAATGCTCCTGTCAATATTGAACTATGGATTGCCTGAAAAAGAGTCATTCTTTTCCCTTAGTGGCTCAAGTGCATTGTGAAGGGTCATTAAGAGTCTGTGTCAATCTGGGACAGGAGGCCAGAGGCTCTGCTATACCCAATCACTAATGGCCCCCGCTCCATGCTATACGGAATTACTGACTCAGTGCTGGGTAGACAGAGGAGATTCTTGTTCCAATATGTGGACCTCTTGCAGAGAATGAAAAGCACCTGCAAAAGAGTAGGAAGAAAGATTGTGACAAAGTAGATTTTAGAGCGTGAGCGGTTATTACAGCAATGAAGTCTAGAAAGAAAAAAGATTCTTCATTCATACCTGTTAGTGAGGAAGGCACTAATGGAATTGGCAGGCCCCAGTGCTTCCACTGATTCATCTACTCCTTTTTTTTTCTTTTTTTTCTTTTTTTTTTTTTTGAGAGGGAGAGAAGCTGAGGGAAGGGTGGAGAGAGACTCTTAAGCAAGCTCCATGCCTATGCCCCCATGCCCAGTGTGAAGCCCAATGTGGGGCTCGATCTCACAACCCTGAAAAATCAAGAGTTGGATGCTTAACTGACTGAACTGCCCAGGTGCCTCCTTCTATTCTTTAATAGGAAGCAATTTGAAAGTTTCCCATGCCCGTAGGTTCAACAAGAGTTAGAGAAATACCTCAATGTACACAGTGACTTTCCCATAAGTTAGTAGAACCTCTTCAAAGCATTTCTTTAACCTCGTCATTCTATATTTCTAGAACCACGATGCCACCAAATTTGAGATTCAAGGACCCACATCGTTAAAGATAGTGTAACTTACTCCTTCAGTGCACAGCTGAGTTGCAGAGGATAATTAAGAGTGTGTAGAAGATTATGAGCAAAAGTCCATGTCTCTGCTATGCATCATTAGCTATATAGGATTTCCAATTTATGTAACATTGAGACCAGTTAAGTGGTTGTTCACCTTAAATATTTGTTGTTTTAATAGTCTGCCTATTCTATAACTGCCACTCTATCATTATTAGCTAATCCACTCAAGAAAAAATGTTCTTTTTGTAAATTCTTACAAATATAAAAACTGCAATATTATTGTCTCCGTATTTTTCCAAATTGAAAATACAAGATCAACCATTAACCCTTCAAGTGGCACTAATGGAAATAGCATTAAAGTCTAGGGGCTAGAGAAAGAGTAGAGAACAATAAATTCAGAATCACATATGGCTGTCACAGTAAACATACAACTTTAATTAAACACAAATATTCCATGTGTCAAAATCAGATATAACACAGGGCCACAATAACACTAAATTAAAAACAAAAACAAAGGGGCACTGGGTGGCTCAGTTGGTTAAGTGCCTGCCTTTGGCTCAGGTTATGATCTCAGAGTCCTGGGATAGAGCCCTGTGTCAGCTTCTCTGCTCAGTGCGGAGTCTGCTTCTCCCTTTCCCTCTCTGTTCTTTCTCTCTCTAGCTCTCACTCTCTCTCTCAAGTAAATAAGTAAAATCTTAAAAATAAAAAGACCATTGTTATGTCAAACAGTTACTAGTTATTATGTCCCAAGAATGTCACAGTGCTTTACATAGCATGCCAATAATTCCTCAGACTAAGTCCACAAGGTAGATGTACAATGTCCCTGTTTTAAAGATGAGAAAATCGGAGGATACAATGATAAAGGATCTGCCTGAAATTGGTGAAGTGAAAATACAATCACTTGTTTAAGTAGGACAAAAGATGATACTCTTTCCCATGGTACTATAATGTTTCAACAGTTAGAATTTTTGGAGAGAAAATACAGCAAAATACAGTAATTGTACAGCAGAATTTAGTATGTGTATAGTAATTCACTGCAGGTAATAAATACCAATAAGTATTTATAATAGATCAGTTATTGCTCACAAGGGTGAGAAAATGGGGGTTAGCACATGAGAGATAATTAAGGAATAGTTGCTAATTAAATCAATGAGATGTTCTTTCAATTTGCATCATGCAGGAAGTTAATATATTCACCCCTTCCCAATTTCCATAACCACCATTTTCTATATTCTGTGTATCACAGCTGTCCTGTACCATTTTCCTTTTTGGCACTTCCTTTTCTCATATACACAATTTCTCTTATGACATAATATATTTTACCAAGTTTTATGGCTATTTAAGTTTATGTTTATTGTTAACATGATTGAAAGGAACTGTAAATATCTGAAAAGACCCAGCATGTGCCTATGGAAAGGTTACAGTGATTGTAAAATCAATAAAAGAATGAATGAATGAGTCAGTAACTTAAATGGAATATACATTTCTATAACAAGGAAAAATCAGGTATGTCTGCTTGAATTCAACTACTAGATTGTTCTAAGCTTCTCTAATGAAGTGAACAACAAGAAAAGTAAAATGAATAACAGATTCATTAGCAATAAAGCTCCAGTGAAGAAATAACAACAACAACAACAACAAAAATAGAAGGAGTTTGATGAGAAATATAAACAAAGTGTTCAGTCATTTAAGAAAGGTAAGTTAAAACTGACAAAAATATCACTATTGCTGGATTAGCAATTTAGCAGTAGGAAAATCAACATGGTGCTGGAAACACTGAGGGACAAAGAAGAAAAGAAGCCAACAAAGAATAATTAGATGTTAACTGCATGTGAGCAAAGAAGGTTCTGGTTTTTTTGTGAGTTTCAACTTAAGTAGCAGCCATTGCCACTCTCTGGAATCAAAGCAATTTATCATCCATGAACAACTGCCAACAGGAGCATCACGAGGGACACACGGAGGTTGTGCTTGTACTGGGCTTGGGTTTTCATAAGAAAGTATTGAATTTATCCGCAGTGTGGAGAGTTGCTTAAGCTCGGTGTCAAGGGAAAAGGTCCATCTTATTAGTAATGATGTTATCTTAGTTATTGTAGTCTGTCATAGTCTAGAGGAGTGGAAAAGGAGAGATGCATGTAGCTGCAGTTGCAGACAAATTAGAATTTGGTTTTAAGAAGCCCTGTGTTACTGACCTTGTAGTTTCCACATAGAGGGTCTAATTTAGACCAGATTTTTGAGGATCCAGAGATCACATCTTGAATCCTCACAAGCTAAAGTAAATGTGTTTTAAAGCTATATATATAAACAGTATAGCTATGTTTTTTTTTTCTTTTTAAATTCAGATTGGAATGCAGCCCCACTGTCAGCCTATATAGAAGAACACTCATAAATATATAATGACCAGCTGTGCACATATAGAAAAGCCTGCAAAACATCCACAAGAGAAGGGGGATGTTTGGAGTGTGGAAAAGTAACTTGAGATGCTCTGAAGCTGAGGGCGCATTTCAGAATTTTTTCAAAGGGCATATCCAAATGTACCGCTGGTTGTAATAGGGTAAAAGATCAGCATCCTTCACGAGAGTGTAATGGGCTGTTCACACGCTCCACTAGACCCTAATGTGACAAATGAATGGGTTTGCATGCAGGCCTCAAAGAGGCAGGATGGAATAAAGTGACAGGGATTTTTATCACCATTTAGACAGTGGGCTTCTGTTTTCTCCTCTTGGACATAGCCTCTGTTGGAGGTGAACAAGAATCAGCTTTAGTATAGCTTCCTTTAGTCAGAGTAGAGCTACAGCTAGTGTTTTGAGATCATATATATGTGTATATATCTAAAATAAATTTCTGACTAGCAATATGCACCCACCCACATAACTCCACCACCCATCCCTACCAGCCCATGCACAGACACCATCTTGCCAGGGCTGAGGGTCAAAAACACTAGTTTTGTTCAGGAAGACTTGTATGGGGTAGGGATGTGAAAAGGAATTAACCTCTTTTTCCAAAGACTCTCAATATCTAAGTTTGGAAATTAGTAAGACAGTGATTTGAGGCCTGAGTGAGCTCTTAAACTTGGTTAAGGATAAGTCCATCTCCCAGTCGGAGTGTCGCAATGAGATCCAATCTCAGTGCCCAGAAGGAGAATGGAGAGAACAAGCAGGAATATGATATGGATCTATTACATAGGCTCAGTACCCGAATCTTATGTACTTTTGCACCTATATTTTATTTTCATCAGTTTAAACATTCAGAAAATTGAAACAATTTTACAATAAACATACAGACCTAAAATAACCAACTACCACATAAAACTAACATTTTAGTGTATTTGATTTACCACATATCTATTTTTCTATCCATCCTTCTCCTTGTCCATTAAGTCAAATGTCAATGTATTTCTTAGCAATTTGCAGACATTAGTGCACTTTCCCCCAAATATTTATGCAGAGATACCATTTATAGAGTTTGCTATTTGCTTTGGGTCCTTTTTTTTTTCTTTTTTGAGGTAAAATTTATATGTATATATATATGTTATATATATATGTAATAAAATATACATATTTGGCAATGAGTTTTGGCAAATTTATATACCTATGTGGCAAAAAGCCCTATCAAAATAGAGAACATTAGTGTCATTTCAGAGTGTTGTCTCATAGCCATTCCTGAGCAATCTCCACACTAAGCCCCAAGAACAAATACTGTTCCACCCCACATTGGGTGTAGAAATTATGAAAAAAAAAATGTATGCTCTTTTGTGTAATGGTCCCCTAAAATGCCCATATCATGATTCCCAGAACTTGTATACATGTTATGTTACATGGCAAGGTAACAAGGGGGGGGATTAAAGTAGCAGCTGGGCTTATGGCTATGAATTTAAAACAGGGAAATTATTGTGGATCATGTAAGTGGGCACAATGTAATCACAGGGATCCTTAAATGTTGGAGAGGGGAGCAGAAAAGTCAAAACCAGAGAAATAGCATCATGAGAAAGAATTGACCAAACATTGATGGCTTTGAAGTTTAAGGGGGCCACAAGCCTCCAGAAGCTGAAAAAGGCAAGGAAATTAGTTCTTCCTTAGAACATCTAGAAAGGAACACAGCTGCCAACATCATTGATTTTAGCATGGTGAGGTCAATTTTGGACTCCTCACCTCCAAAAATGTTATATAATACACTTGCCTTGTTTTATGCCACTAAGTTTGTGGCAATTTGTTACAGCAGCAATAGAAAACTAATACAATTCCTTTGCTCAATAACATTTTCGAGGTTCATCCATGTAATTGCATGTATCAGCCATTTGCCCCCTTTCCCTGCTGAGTAGTATCCTATTTTACCTATGCTCCTTTTGATGGAAATTGGACTATTTCCAGCTATAGACTATATCATTGGGTCATAATTCTGTGCATTTTTAAAAGAGCAACTACCTGATAGAGTTGTGCAGGATACATGTGAGGATTCATATCTGTGACCTGCCCTTACAATGGCCAGCATATGAACTGGCCAAGGAAGGCTACCAGTGGGTGCTGCTTTAGGGAGCTGGAAATACACAACCCCAACCTGTGTCAGAACCTTTTGCCAAACTGATAGAATATTTCAACAGCAAGATGCAAGGAGGGCAGGAGCTACCCTTATATGGAAAATGCTGTGGAGACCTTAGTATTCTAAAGTGTCTTGCTCTCCATATGCCCAGAGGAAGTCATCCTTGAAAGCGAAGCCCGCCAGCTCCACTGCATAGTATCCCAAGGAATGCCTTCAGATAATAATAGTAATAATAATAATAATAATAACAACAACAATAATAATAATGCATGATTTTCTGTTGTGATATTACCTGAGCCAGTACAACCTGGGTCCAGATCATTAAGCTTTAAGCCTTAGTTTACACATCTGTGAAATGAAGATAAAACTAGCTGAATTCACACAGGGAGTAAGTGTGATACCATAAATAAAATAACCTGATAAAATATACACAATAGGCTGCTATTGTCCATAATTTTCACAAGTCAAACATGTCAGGACAATCCTTATATCTTTTGTTTCTAGAAAAGTATTTTATAGAAATATTAAAGTCAGGGAATATATTTATTAATTCAATAAATATTGACTGAGTATAGACTAGGTTCTAGATGTTCCTGGGATTATAAGGATTTATTCCACATGGCTCTTCTCAAGGAATCTAGTGAAGAAGACAAAGAAGCAAACATGTACCTATACTTTGGCATGGTTACTATGAGAAAGGTAGGCATAGGGGGCCATATGGGTATTTAAGAGAACAACTACTTAATCAGGGGAGAACATTAGGCAAGATTCAAAAAGAGATGTTCCTGAATGAGGGAGAAGTGAATCAAGGATAGGCTAAGTGGAAAGCAGATTGAGGAGAGGCTAGAGGGGTCAGAAAAAGCCCATGTTGTGTTCAGGAAAAGACTATGACAGTTCAGATAAATTAATATACTATATATAGGTGTACCCTAGCTTGGAATCCCGAAGTCAAGTTTAAATATAGGTAGGAATAGATGATACTGATGATACAAATTTTATGAGTCTTCAAGTCATACAAACCAAAACTGGAATCACATTCCAATTTGATTGCTTATCAGTTATTTGACTTGGAGCAAAACAGGCAAATTTTTTTTAAGACTCAATATCTTAATTGGATAAGGAGTATGAGACTTAAAAGGAGTATGAGACTATCCAACCTAGAGCAATTCTGGAAGAATAAAACAACAAAAGTTTTATAAAGCATTTAGCAGAGGGTTAATACATAGTAAGCTCTCAAACAATGCAATCTTCCCCTGTTTACCTCTTTTTACTTACTCTAGTATCACAAGTATTCTAAAAAAAATGCATACTGATATCATTTTTTATCCAATATGGGGTAGGTAACAGATATTAGGGATCTATAAATTGGAATGTATCACTGGCTATTATTAAAGAAGACATTGCTCTAATAATTTTGACAGACAGTGCAAGTATATTATAATCCAAATCGTTATATTAAAGAATTTAATTTTAGTGGCCAATTTAAGGAAAACAGTAGGCTTGACACTTATCTCCATTAGGCCAAATTAGGTTAAAGATTACAAGATGATGAAGTGTTGCAAAATAAGATATTCTTTTGTCTTCGATGATGATGGGGTTAGGGGAAGTCAAGGGATTCCATTCACATTAAGAGGGTCCAGTGTCCTCAGGAAAAAGGAGACACATCATAAAATATAATATATCTTTGGGAAAAATCAAATACATGTTGTGGAAAAATATGTCAGGCTAATAAAATCAAACTTCATGTACAGAATTGATAGGGATGGAGCTAGATTCTGTGGATACATAAACAAATGTAATTCAGGATCTTCTTTAAGAAAACAAATAACCAAGTTACAAATCCATAAGTATTTGTATCAGTTTCCTATTAGTACTATAACACATTATCACAAATTTAATAGTTTAACACAACACCAGTGTAACATCCCAGAGTTCTGGAGGTCAGAGCCAAAATGGGTCTCACTAGGGTAAAGAATCAAGATGTCGGTAGGGCTGTTTTCTTTTCTGGAGGCTCTGGGGAAGATTTCATCTTCTTGCCTTCTCCAGCTTCTGGAAGACTGCCTTCATTCCTTGGCTTGAAGCCTGTTTTCTTTGTCTTCAAAGCCAGCAATGGCCAGTTGAGTCTTTAGCACCTCAATCTGACACCTTAATTCCATCTGTAAATTTTAAGTCTCTCCTGTCATGTGACCTATTCACAGATTCCAGATATTATCATGTGAGCATGTTTTGGAGGCTGTTATTCTGTCTACTAAAGTATGAGATGAATGTTTAGAATGAAAAAAAGGACTCACATCATATCCTTGACTGTTTTCAGATTCAAGCCCTTTTTCTGTGATTTTTGGGGCAATTTACCAGAAACATTTACATAGAAATACTTCTGCTTAAACCTGAATTTTTCTCCTCCCTATAATATCTACAACTCCTAACAACTTCCAGCACTTACAGAGTACACGAAGCAACAGATCCTAAAGCTTAGCTCCCATAGCCTCATAATTAATCTGCTTCTGAGAATTGATAAACATCACTGCAGATACAATGCTCAATCTGAAAATGTATCCCCTCATAAAATGTGTTAGTGTAGTACACTGATGACATTGACAAATTAAATAATTTTTGTTTCTTTCATGAAATCAGTATTATTGGATGAATATTGGCTTCCAGTATCAATAAGGCATTGAGATGCTTCCCAATTTAAGAGTAATAAATCTTTTCTTCATTCATATTTTATTGGTTGATCATTTTTCACTTACCAAATTTAAGTTATAGGATTTTTTTCAAAATGCATGTCTTTAATCAGTTAAATTATGTATAATCGGCCACACATGGGAAATTAAAGTGGCATTTATATTTTAGAATATAAACCCATCTATTATGCTTAACATGAAAGAGACTGCCTCTCATTTCTAACTCAAAATTGTAATTTAAAAAAGCATCTCTTTGTTCTACCTTTAAAAGAAAGGCCTCTCATTTAGTATGGTTGCCCATATGATTTTTCTGGAATTCTAACCTTTGTCTCATAACTATTGTCTGGAAGTTTAGCAGTGTGGTGACTTATTCAAGGCATTACTTTCTGACTGGGAGAGGGTCAATTTGTGGTTCTTTCTGCTTTTCTCTTTCAGACTAGGGAGTTGATTTGAAAAAAAAAAATTAGTACGTTATGCAGATCTTCACTTGGGAGCAACTGAAATCATATTATTTAATTTTATAAGAGAATAGTAACAGTTGCCATCCTGTGAGTGTGATGTGGTTTGGAGTGGTGAGGTTCGGGGCCAACGGCCAAGAAAGAATTCTTGAGATGTCTTTGGTGCAAAAAGGTGTTTTTATGAAAGCACAGGACAGGACCGTGGGCAGAAAGAGCTGCATGATAAGAGTGAGGAATGACTGATTATATAAAATTTTCTATCCTGTGAAGGGGAGGGTGATGTTAGGGCTCCAGGAAATTGAGTCTATAGGTTTCTGGAAGTCTGCCTATTGGTAAGATTGCCTTTTTTCTTGTAAATCATTAAGATAGTTGCAAACTGATGGAGACTCCCTGCATGACTGTGATATCTCTCAGTTAACATTTGTTTTTCCCTTCCCTTTGTTCTAGGGCAGACAGAAGTGCCTGAGGAATGTCAGCACCTGGGAGGGGGGGAGTAGTTGTGGGGTGTTAACTTGTTCTTTGCCCTCAACTTGCCTTCTGTTTCCTCATCAAGTGCTTGCCACATGCCAGGCTAAGCGTTTATGTTCCTTGTCTTGTTTGGTCCCCATAACAACCCTGGCAGAAAGGTATCATTATCCCTATTTTTTTTCATGAAGACTTTTAAGGGGAAATAATCATTCATGGTTCTCACATCAGAAAAGGTAACTTGCATTGGGGTAGGGAGAGAGAAAGAGCTCTTTACTAAGAAGTATCTCCAAACCAGCAGGTTGCTTGCCCTCAGCCATTGTCAAGGGGCTCGATTGGATCTGATGGAGGCTCACCACTCCTGTTTGAGTGAGAAGGACTGGGGACTAAGCATGAGGAATTTGAAAATGTAGGAACATTTAAAATGATGATTGCTATTATTGTTATTACTATTTGTTTCCTCTCACCCGGTTACAGCTCTAAAGGCAAGCGGGCATTCAGAGTCAGTACAAACTGTTCACGTTCTTTCACATTAAAGGTTGCATTCTTAACTACATGGAATCTAGAATCTTTTTTTTTTTCTTTTTGATCCTCAAGTCAATATAAATTAGTCTTTTGCTGACCTGCTTTACTTCCATCTGGTCCTAAAACTACCTGGAGAATGTTCCCCAATCTCTTTTCCCTGCCAAAGAAGAAGAAAGCTCTACACTTGGGAAGAGGATGTTGAAAAGAAGCAAAAGGTGCCATCCAAGATGTGCCTGTTCAGCATGTTGATTATTTTAAGCCGGTTATTTTTAAGAAACTGCAAACACAGGAGATGGTCTGAAAAGCAAGTATAAATAACCCTTTTATAAGAGCTGTCTGCATTTATGAGGGAAATCTCCATTTTTAAGGGTTCCAAGAGGAGGCTGACTCTGAATCTCTAGAAAACTGTTATCAATGGAGAAGACAGGGCTTAAATCTGCATAACAACCTTACTTTTGCTTGCTGTACTCTTCCTGGTAACTTCCCTTAACTGACTCCCTATTCCAACACCTTTTGTCTTTAGCAGGAGATGGTATTTAAAGTGATCGCGTCATCATTTCAGGGGGTTAGCTCAGTTCTCCTGGGCCTCTCCCAGGAGGACTATAGGAGGTACCATGTTACTGAAGTTTTGTTTGTTTTTCTGCTGTTAGTCTGTTTTATATCAATTTAATTATTAGACCACCCAAAAAACCTGAAGGGGAGAAGGAAAAACTTTTCTGCCCCTACAATGTCGTATCACTGATGACTTTGTGAAAGCGCGGAAAAAGGTTCTAAAACTCAAAAGCTCTAGAGTGGAAACAAGATGTGGGAATGTATGATGTGTGTGTAAATCCCCTTGGGGATTACCCGAAACCATTCTGCCACCTGCTGGCCTGACACTTGCTATCCAACAAAGTAAAGCGAAAATAGAAAAGAGCCTGGACTGGGTTTGTGAGCAAACTTGAAAGACTCCTACAGCCAGAATTTCAGTGTCCCACACACGTGGAAAGCAGGTTTTCCTACCGCAGGTGAAGGATTCCAAAGCTGGCTCTTTCCAGAGGGCAATGGAGAATACAACAGGAGACAAAAAAAGTGTTCACAGAAACCTGATGGATAGTTGCTGAAAAAAACCCTAGACACACTTCTTTTAGAGATAACAGGGTTTGGGGTCCACATAGTTAAAGTGACTCATCTAACTCAGAAGCAGAAGTTTCTCATCAGGAAACAACACCACAGTGCATCCACTAGACCTCTATCTTGTAGGGCATGCCACTTAGCTTGTGCGGTTATTTAGCATAAAGTGCTATGTCTCTGTGCAGGTGAAGAATTAATGTTATAGAATAAATACTGCCTGCTGCCATATTACATATCTGCTGTTAATTAAAAGGGGAACAATGGGTAAACTGCAAGAAATCACTTAGAATCTGCAAAAATAGAATCAATAGATCCAGCTGAATATAATGAACTCAAAATTACTGGAAAAATAGAGTTAGGGGAATCCAAATGCAATATATTTTTAAGTAATTATTCTTATAATTCTATATTTAATAACATGCAATGAAGCCTTTTGTTTCCATTTAACATAAGGTTGTAAAATATTTGGCTCATAAAAGTATTAAGATGAGGAAATGAAAGGGAGTGAAAGAGAAACTCTTTGTTTTTTAAAGGTATTCTTTTGGGTTGTGAATCTGTCCCCTGAACTCATTGCTGCTTCATTTAATTTTTTTTTCTATGCTCCCAAATGTCTCACTTGGAACTTTCCTTCATATTTAAAAACAAACGGAGATGCTGCTTAATTCATCTTGCTTTCCAGGGAGTAAAGGAAATAAAAATTAAAAGTGGTTTCACCACTGGTAAAGAATGCTACAATGCAGAGATTTCAATGGCAATATTACAGGAAAATGTATTTACGATTTACGTTTTCTGTTCACACCTCCCCTCTTCTGCTTCAAATGGCAATATTCTAAAAACTGCATTTATAGTGACCCAGCATTGGTAATGTGCTTTGCAAGATTTAAAAACAGCTAAAGAGCAGGCAAAAAAAAAAAAAAGTGCTGAATACAGATTGGAAACGTATTTAGGCCTGTAAGAAGAGGGTCACATTTTTGCTGTGACTCTAAGTTCTTCAAGGATTGGAGCCCTGTTTATCCTACTTACCTGCATGGTCTACTGTCTAGAAAAATGCCTGCTATGTATTGGATACTTATTATATATTTGCTCAATTTATTTCAATTTAATTGCAGTTTCTAACTTCATGTGAACCAATTACCTTCCCTACCCAAAGCCTTTGATGAGGAATCTCGGAGATAAATGTGAATAGGTAGGGAAGGAGCAGAAGCGGGGGGTGTGGTGGGAACCAGACTGTATGGGTGGAATTCTGGGTCACATTGGACAAGCAAAGGTCAGTGGGTGAGTTACTTAATTTCTATAAGCTACAGTCTATCCTACGTAAAACTAAAGACAATAGTAATATGTGCCTCACATGATTTTCAAGATTAAATTTTATTAACTCTGTGTAAAGGGTTTAGCAGAGTGTCTTCTTCCAGAATCAAATACTCATGCAACAAAGAACTACAGCTTGGTTGCTCAAAACAACACAAATTCATTCTTATGGTTCTGGAGGTCAGAAATCCAAAACGAGTCCGAAAGGGATGAAATCATGTTGTCTGCAGGTTTTATTCCATCTGGAGGTTCCAGAAGGGAATCTATTCCTTACCTCTGCCCTCCTCTAGAGGTTGCTGCTTCAGCTCCTAGCTGCATCCCTAATCTCTACCTCCATCATCACCTCATGCTCTCATCTTTCTGCCGCTCACTTAAGGAGCCCCGTGTGATGACACGGGCCCACCAAGATAATCCAGGATAATATCCCCCCATCTCAAGATCCTTAACTTAATCACAGTTGCAAACTCCCTTTTATCAGATAAGATAACACATTCACAGGTTCTGGGAATTCAAACATTGACAGATCTGGGGAACTTATTCAACTGTGAGGGCCAGGGCAGGCAGCTGCAAGATGGACCACTTTGGACTGAACATTATTTTGAGTTAAAAGCAATCAAAACCCAGCAGATTCAGAAAAACTGCCTGCCTGTACCAGGAAGAAAGCTATAAATAAAGATTCCTCTTTACCTAAGAAACTTACCTACACAGTACCTTTTTTTCTGCAAACATCTCCTTTCACCTTCCTGCTAGTGGGCTTTCTCCCCTTTGTATCCTCAGACCCCGATCCCTCTCCTTAACTCAGATAAGCTTCATATTGCCTATCTTTGGAATTTCCATGTCTGTGTAAATCCCTGTATGTATGCTATTAAATTTGATTTTCTTCTGTTAATTGGTCTCATGTCAATTTGACTCTTAGTCCAGCTAGAAGGATCTTGAAGGACAAAGGAATTCTTTCCCTTCCAACACAGTCTACCATCTATACCAACATAACAAATCTCTTACATTCAGAGACTTTTAGAATTTCACAAATCTGTGAATTCACTATAGTAGTTGTTCCGATCGCAATCACCTAACTAGAAAGTCTTTGTTTATTTGTGGGTTTTATGTGTTTGTTTGTTAAACTGAATTTGGTCAAACATTAGGAAATGTGGGGATTTTGTTGTTGTTGTTGTAGATCTGAGATGGGACAGAGAGTGTCCTAGGATTTTGCATTTATAAAAGCTCCATGAATTATTTTGAATTTATTCAACTTTTCTTCAATAAATATTAATGTTTTAGTAGCTTAAGAATTTAAAATATCTAACCACATTTTTTATTAGAAAACTAGATAAAAATTTAATAGACTTGACAAAGGAAATATTTCTTTCTTAAATTGCAAAAATTGCCACAAATAAAATATTAAAGAGACTCATTTGAGCATGAGAGGAGGAAACAAAAGCATAAAGAGGATCTGTTACCAATGGAAAGAATATTTGCTCATGTTTGTGTTTAGTATTGTTTATTTGCTTTGTTTGTTTATCTTAAGTGACTGAATTTGGCACATTTGAAAATTCTTTTTCTCCCCTCATCACCTGTGATGGTTAATTTTCTGTGTCATCTTGACTGGCCCATTCTTCTCTTCTCTCTGTCTCAACTGGCAGGCAAACTTGATTCTGCCTAGTGAGTCAGTATAGATGAGAATGTTAATTTATTTGAACACATTTATGTCACCATCACTCTAAGGAAAGGTGCCAGTGTGCTCTTAAGATGTAAAACATTCTGGGTCATTCTGGTCTCACTTTGGTCCCTTAAAGCACTGTCCAAGTGATACACCCCACACACTGACAAGGAGCAGATTCTGCTGTTTACATAATGAAGAAAACAAGTAAAATGGAAGAAGGACGGGGCTGGGAATGAAATGACCCCTGGTCCAGTTCAATCTTACCACCCATCAGCTCTCAGATCCTTGGAAAATACACTCACCCTCTCAATGTTTCATTTCCTTCAGATGTTAAATGTGGAATATTTCTTAGTTTCTGAGGTCATTTATATTTGTGAAGTTTCATGATTATTGCCTGATTTTAAATATAAGTCCAGACACCACAACAGAACCTCAATTAAGTAAAGGCATGGTGTTTATAATATGCTAGATAATGTTTGGAGTGTTTTGTGATGTTAACTCTTTAAAATCTCACAAAATCCTATGAGATAGGCATTACTATTACCTTCATTTTACAGACGACGGAAGAGGGACACAGAGATCTCTATGTCACCCAAGATCACAGAGTTTGGATTTGAGCCTTGCAACTCTGGCTCCAAAGTTCTTACCTCTTTTATTCTGCCACACTGTGGTGTTTTTCAAACTTCTGTGTACATAAAAGTAATAAGCAATGATCATTTAGGATCACAAAGACTGAGTGAGTGTAATGTTAATGTCATTTTGTCTTTGCCACTATATATAACCCTACCTACTCTTTATGTTTTTAGTTTAATTTGATGGATTTTATTCTTATGCCTATAAATTTTGTCCTTCTCTTCTGTTGCCCATTAATTTATCAGCGAAGTTATTATTTAAGTTTCAGTTTCCTTCATGGGAGAATGATTGAAAAGTCACCTTAATAACATGATGTATGATACAAATACTAAGTAATAACAATCAAGAGAAGTCTGTTGAACCTAACTTGAGTAGACACTGTGTTTCTGCTGTGCACCAGTGATCTTATTCCCTAGATTAAAATCTTTCTGCAATTAGAGATAACTTCTGAGTGCTGAATGAATAAATGGAAGTAAAGCAGGCAACTGTATCCTCATTAAAATAAGAGAACTAAAGGTCAAAATGTTTGAATACCTTATCATCACAACAGATGTAGTACGTGGTAAGCCAGAATCTAAACCTATGGCAATTATGTCTTGGAAAAGTGTTATCTCCACAATGCCACATCTGTCCAGCCAACAAACTTGGAGGAGCTCTGCACCTGTAATTCAATAAAGAACCAACTGACAAATTCATTGACATGAAAAAAGATAATCTATTCTTTCTGGACAATAAAATACTAGATCATTTGCATAAACTTATTCACTGGCATTCTCCCAGGCTTAGGAGGTTACATCATTTCTTTATCTGTATAAAACCAATGGATGTACCAATTCTTGAGTGATAATGTCCTTCTTAAACCAATCTTAAGGAAGTTTTGTGATATCATCAAATTAACTTTGTAAATTCAATTTTTATGCAGTGTTTTTAAGTCTGCTTTTTTAAAATTTTAATACAGTTTACTTCTTCTTACTGTATTCTGTCCATCTATAATCTGATACTAATATTTCCTCTACTTTCTATGTGAAGAAGAACATCTCTTTTTATCCATACTTAACATCTTAAATATCATTTTCTCAAAAACAACTTTCCTCACCTCCTCATACATTATTTTCGGGAATTTTTGTTTACATTTTTGGTATCTATATCCCTCACTAGGCTTTTGACTCTGTAATGATACATATGGTCTTAGGTTTGTTCACCAACATAGCCCTGCTGCCAAACGCTAAACGAGGACAGTATGAAGACACACTGACCCTGTTTTATACGCCCCTTGCTTGATTGTTGGTTAGGATTAGAGTACATGTGTGTGATGTGTTAGTTTCCCACATTCTTTTAGGGTAGAGGCTATCTCTCCTTTGTATATTTTCTCTGTCCCTTCCTGCAGTGCATTTAAGCAATCTCTGTCCTTAAGGTGGCTTATAATTTTGTGTAGGTAAATTCAATTAACAAAGGGTAGAATTTTAAAGTGCTATAATATAACTCTCTCCTCCAATTCAGCTCTTTCAATAATATAGCCGCCATTTCAATATTCACCTGGCATTTTATGTGTCCACATTTTTTAATTTGTGCAAAGTACAAGAGGAAGGAAAGACCCTATTTGTTATTTATTGGGACCCTAAAATTTCAATATACTGGCACATTGGCCAGGAACCTTGAAAGAACCAGCAATGGGTTGGTATTATGTGAAAAAAATAGCATGTGGATAAATTGATGCTTCAAGTGTGGCTCTGGTCCTTGACCTTTTAGGGTCACAGTGGCTTATCACAGCAACTTATTCCAGCATATGTCTGTGTGTTTAAGCAGCTATTTTATAAGTAGCATAGCACTTATAAGCACACCTCACACTGACCTTTGTAGCTGACCTTGACCGATGTTGATACAGTTTTGACCTAAGCAGGCGTGAATGAGATAGGGATTAGATTAACAGGGAAGAGGGAGTCATTTAGTTCCTGTTAAGTCTCTCTCTATGATACAGGCTTCTCAGGCATTGAGTGGTGAAATGATTTGTAGTGTTTCTCACCATCAGCTGAGGCTTCAATCTGCAAAGACAGTTAATATCCATATGGGCTATACTATGAGTAGGTGAAAGTTTTAGTCTTTGTATTGTCAGTGTTCGACAATAATAGAGGTTATTAGTTTAGCTACTTCCAATTCCTTCCCTTTGCCACACTTGAAAGGGTATCCGATTCCAAAAAGTAAACACGAGACATGACAAGTGGCTAATTTTCTGGATTCATGTGGCATATTCACAGTCTCTGAGAGCCATCTCCTACCATATAGTTTCAAAATGACTCTGATTTGGTCACTGAATGGGCTGTGACCATGGCATAAGATTTCTAAGATCCAGACCAGTTTGATCCACAAGAGAATGGTGGATTTTATTAATCAACAAATAAGGAAGAATAAGGGAAAAAGACATATTATGTTGGAAACGGCTTTTACTTGAACCTAGGTTTAAAGAATATTGAAGGAGATTATTACAAAGTTAAAACTCAAAATTCAGCAAAGAAATGTTATGCTTGCATTCATCTTAGAAATAAGATTTATAGACAATTTGAAAATAAAGGAGAAAAATATACAGTAATTTAAATGTTTTAAATGGTTACGGCTCAAGAAATGGTTTTACCTTTGGAAAGAGCAGAAGAATAATTTTCGAGGGATGAAGAAAGGAACCTACCTAAGACCTTGAGATCTTTACTACCAAATCAGAACTAAATGAAAGGAAAATGAGTTACATTTACACCAAATGCTTTTCCTCTGGTAATGGTAAAATTTCTCAGCAGTGAACTTGAGTGATTTCCCTGGAAGAAGCTCATATGCAAGAAAGCACTGAGAAACATCATCTTATAACAGCAGATGGGAAGCCTGTAGCTATGGTAGTTAGGAAACCATTCATGAAGATTGGGACAGCCATACAAAGCAGTTACAGATTATTTGAACATTTGATAGGGGAAAACTAAAGAGATCACAAAATACTTTAAGCCTTTTCAGATGTGTTTTAAGATCATTGTGGTAGTTGAAAATATAGATATTGCCCCTCCCCCCAAAAAAAGTTGATTCAATATAATTTGGGGGCATTTACTCTGTGCTAGGCACTCCTTTTGCCTCTGGGGATGTGAAGGGAACAGAGACAACAAATCCCTATACCCATGAAGCATACATCTTGGAGGGAGAAATAGAAAAAGAAATAAATAGATGAGTGTATAGCATGAGCATGACAAGTGATAAGGAAAACAAGAGAGCAAGGAAGAATAGGAAATGTCCACTGAGGAAAAACTTAGTGACCAAAGAAGACCTTATTAATGAAAATAAGACTCAAAATGTTTGTGAAAACAAACCAAAAAAAAAAAAAAAAGGTGGAGAGGAACCAGATGGTACAATGACAGATTAGCACCGAGGTCTGGCATTATATCTCTTACTAGGTAGTGAGTCTGACAATATAAAATCTCAAGGAATCTGTAAGAGAAGGAAAAGTTTGGAACTAAGAGAGGAAGGAAAGTTGAAAAGAGAGTGAATAAAACACAACAAGCTGTGTTTACCTACATGTTACGGAAGAGGACAGAAATCAGTTTAGGGAGCAGATAAGGATGTTCAAAACTCAGCAGGACAAAACAGTAAAGGCGCAATCCATGGATGAAATAATTGATAAACTGGACTTCATCAAAATTAAGAATGTCTGCTCTGTGAAAGGCAATGTTGAGAGAATGAGAAGAGAAGCCACAGATTGGAAGAAAAAAACATTTGCATCTGACAAAAGACTGTTATCCAAAATATACAAAGAACTCTTAAAAATCAACAATAAGAAAACAAATAACCCAAATAAAAAAAAATGGGTTAAACACCTTAACAGACACCTCACCAAAGAAGACATACAGATGGTAACTAAGCAAATGAAAAGATGCTCCACATCATATGTCACCAGGGAAATGCAAATTAAAACAACAATGAGGTGTCACTACACACACTATTATCAGAACACTGATAATACCAAAGGATGCTGTGAAGGATGTGGAGCAATGGGAACCAACAGCCCCTTTGTAAGACAGTTTGGTGATTTCTTACAAAAATAAGTATGATCTTGTCATGTAATCCAGCAATCATGCTCCCTGGTATTTATCCAAAGGAGTTGAAAACATGTCCACAAAATAACCTGCACGCTTATGTCTATAGTAGTTTTATTCATATTTGCCAAAACTTGGAAGTTACCAAGATGTCTTTCAGTAGGTGAATGGATAAATAAAGTGTGGTACATCCAGACAATAAAATGTTAATCAGTGCTGTAAAAAAGAGCTATCAAGTCATGAAAAGACATGGAGAGACCTTAAATGCAATTAAGTGAAAGAAGCCAATCTGAAAAGGCTACATACTATATGATTCCAACTATGTGACATTCCAGAAGACGCAAAACTATGGAGACAGTAAAGATCAGCTGTTGTCAGGGATTAGGGTGGAGGGATAAATAGATGGGGCACAAAGGATTTTTAGGACTATGAAACTATTTTATATGATACGATAACGATGGATACATGTCATTATAGATTTGTACAAATCTATGGAATTACAACAACTAAGAGTGAGCTCTGCTATAAACTATGGACTATAGGTGATAATGATATATCAGTGTAGGTTCATCAGTTGTAACAAATGTCCCACTCTGGTCGGGGATGGTGATAATGGCAGAGGCCATGCGTGTGTTGGGTCAGGGTATATATGGGAAATCTTTGTACCTTGTCCCCAATTTTGTGGTGAACTTATAACTGCTCTAAAAAAATAAAGTCTTAATAACAATAATAATAAACTTAAACAAATTTTTTTCAATACTCATGGGTGTATTATTAAAGATAAAGAACCAATATTAAAAATACTCAGAAGGGCCTTCTAAAAATGAGAAACAGGAAGAGATCAGAGTATTTGAGAAGTAACCTACTATAGCAGAAAAATATAAAGCAATAGAAAGGATGCATTTTGCCATCAAATCCAAAAAAAAAAAAATTCTAATTCTGAAAAAAAAATCCAAAACAAAGCAGAGGATAGATAACTTTTGGTGTGAACACATGTGGGAAGGTCTTAGCATCCACTGGGCCTCCAGGGGCTAAACCTTCTGAGGTCTCAGCAATGAGGACAGAGATCTTCTGTAGCTGATTCTGCCAATGAAACAAATGTGGGGAGAGAGAGCATTGCTTGGAATCCATGGGGGATCTTAATAGGTTTCAAATTATGGAGAATGGGGGAAAAGGAACCAATTGCGAAACACCTTCTCTAAAGGTTGAGGCTTTGGGACTAGTGCAGTGAAATCTGTGTGGCCTATTAATTTTTTGAACTTTTAAAAACTAGGGCACATGGGAAATTTTGAATAAAAGTATTTGGAATGAGGAAATCTTGAATGAACCTTAGTCCTTCCTATAAATGGGTCCAAGCTATAACTGCTATGGGAGCCTCTATTCCTCTAGGCATTGGGCCATTCTCTATCTGACTGTGATAGAGAAAGGAACTGAAGAAGAAAAAAACAACAACAATAAAAACAAACAAAGAATCCTTTAGGCTCTAATTTCTTGGGGTTTAACTTAAAATGTTTTGCTCAATTTTAACTTAAAACAGAATGGGGGCTTTCTGGGGCTTTGACTTCTTCTTCTTAATTTAATAATACAGGAAGTATTCAAATTTTTAATTGATAACATATAAAAACATTATATTACTTGGAATAATTGTGTGCTGTCATTTGCATACATCACCATGCCTTCTGCCCAGTATAATGAATAACTCGACTGGTCATGTTTTAGGTAAAATGTGGAATAGGAAGTGAAATTCTTAGAAGATTGTAATTTGGATTAGGAGTTATTTTAATTTGCAAAGTCTTCATATCTTAGCTTTCTGGGACCCAAGTTAACTGTGTGACAGAGGTCCAAGAAGATGAATACAGCTGTTGCTGTGGGTTGTTCTCATGAGGTAGGAACAGAGTTGTTTTCAAACACTGTTGGTCCTTCTAGAGAGGACTGCCACAGCTTTAGCTGACCAGAACCTTTGTTTTGAGGCAAAAAGAGCTAAGGGCACACAATCTGAGAAAGTTAGGAGAGTCTTTCTCTGTTATCCTGGTAGGGCTTCTTCCCTTAATGTCACACACGCTATCAACCATATTCAGTCATTCAAAGGACGGTGAGAAAGAGAGAAGGAAACAGAGTCCATGGCCATGCTTGGATGAAGTTCCTCTCCGCAGAGTCTGTGGATAGGAAGCTGAGGATTGCTAACAGAGATCCAATACTCTTTCCCCGACCTCATGCTCCTAGCTGAAAGCTGAGGTGTTGATCTCCATTGGACAGACAACTGGCAGAGACCCACTTTAAAATCTCACAGTGAGCCTCTGAAGATGGCATCTCTACCCTCACTTTAAAGATTAGGAGACCATTACTCAGAATTAAGCACTATCCCAGAAACACACAGTAAATGATAAGAAAGAATTCAAAACGGGATCTGATTCACTTAAAAACATCTGCTGTTCCCTCAAGAACTCACTCTTGTTTTCTTCCCTGGCCATATCTCCTACAACTTAACCTCAGGCATCTTTTTTTTTCCCCCCCTCTGTCATACCATACTGATTAATGTTCAAAAAATACCATATGTTCTCTCAGTTCCCCATGACTTTTCACACACTGCCTCTCCTGCCTTTTAACTTAGATTACTCCTACTTCAGCTATTCACCAACTCTGGTCTGAGTTTATTCCGCAAGTCCTCTGCATCCCTCCAGATGCCCTCCCTCCCTCATGAATACTGACATCTCTTAGGCTAGCACTTAAGGCATTGGCGCATGGTAAGTTTCTGATGATAGGTCTACCCACCCACTTAACTGTATCTGAACATATTTCCTGCACTAGCAGAGTTCTGGGCACATAGTAATTATTTGGAGTTTGTAGAACAAAACTCCTTCTCATCCTTCAGCCCTTTGACTCTACTGAAATACTCCTACAACTTATCCCAATTGATCCAGCATTTAATAGCATTGAGGAGTTTAGAATCACCTGCAGACATGAGGGCACACTGAGACTCCTTCTACCTAATTTTGGATAATCAGACTAACCAATGAGTCTCAACTTTGATGCCTGAGAGACTACTCTTTTCATGCTTCACTCTTTCAATCATCATCAAAAAGAGGGAAGTGTGAGATCCATGACAAAACATCTCTCCCTTTCTGATGGTTGCTCCAAGAAATATTCCTCCTTTGAATTGAATTGGTAAATATGTATCCTTATCTTTATTGGCCCTCTCTTTTAAAAAATGATTAGTCAAACATGATTTTCTCCTAAAGCACGTGATTGTTTTCATCCAATAGATCCGTTTAACGGTCAGTGCTCTTTATTTGGGAATTCACCAACTGGCCCACTATTTCCTATGTTAATCAGGGAGCATATGAGAGTGTATAAACCATTTCAGAGAACTCAATTTCCATATCACAGTGGAGAGAAGTGCCTGCTGTCCTCAAAGAGTTAATGAGCTTCTCTGAGCATCTGCTTTATTTCTAGAGTGACTTAATCACCGAGGAAGATCTGGTTTAGAGTTTGGAAATGTTTCAAGGTAGATCATCTCTTTGCACATTTGGGAAGTGTATGCCGTGGCATGACACACAGTTTGTCAAATTGTGTTCATTTGTGAGAAAGCAGTCCTGAAGTTAGACCTCCTTCCCAAAGTTCCTCTTCTGTCATTTCTGAGATTTAGGAAAGGTTTCGAGACCAAGTACTGTCACTTACATGTAATACTGCACCAGCCACTGGTGATAAATCACACTCGTAACAGCTTGAGGTGCATTTACTCACAGATGATACACATTTTACAATTCATGGCCAGCTTTACAACTCATCTGATTTGAAGTAGGTCACAAAGAAGTGTCAGCATTTCAAAACTCTATCTGCTATGTATTTTTCTCTACCAGGAAATTTTGCTATTTTTAGCACTGGAGGGGACTTTTGGGATGATCTCATGTGATCCCTTCATTTTATAGATTAAGAGCCTGAGACCTGGGAAGGTTAATTGATTTTCCCAAAGTCCCAGAGCTAGTTAGTGGCAGAGCCAACACCAGAGCCCATCTTTCTCCCGTCTCAAAGGCTCTCTTTCCACTATACCCGGCTGCCTCCGGTCTCTGGCCACGCAAACCAGGCTTCTGAAGTGCATTATTAAAGGATTATCTGTTCCACCCTTAGTGGCTGGGTCAGCAATAAGATTATTAAATTTTTATCTTATGCAGAGCTCTCCAACCTGGAAGATTCTCATCTGCCAGGCTTCATCTGCCAAAAATATGCACAGGGAAGTAATGACACACAGAATTAGACACTGAAAGCCATTAGCTGGGCAATCCCTGTTACAATCTACAGCCAAATTATGTCATGGTTTTTTATTTTTGTTTTTTTCTTTAAAAAAAAAATTTCTTCCTTCCACGTATGCATCCGTGAAAACCTGGACACAGAGAGCCTGGTCTGACCCTGCACAGGTACTCCTGGACGTGCCTACACTCTGACATCTGCCTAAATGCCAAATGAATCTGCCCTATGATAATGAATACAAAATGAATTAATAATGATATGTGAATCGTGAATACAATTTACAGCCCCTCAGACAAAATAGTGTCTTTTTTAGCAAGCACCTGCATAAACGACCTCCTGCAGAGCAGTCCCGACCTCTCAGGCTGTCTTCTGGCACACTGCCGCCATCTACTGGCGCCGGGTGGAATGGCAACCTTCCTCAAAGCTTGTATCCTGAGCTTGCTCTGCTCCTGTTCTTTCTCATTACCAAACACATTATTTGCTTATATTTGTTTTAAAAGTCTTGGCTTTTCGAGAGTGAGCCTCATCCTTATTTCAACTACTTTATTTTTCAAACAAATAACTTGAAACTCCTCAGGGCAAAAATACTTGAGAACTTGTTCTATCATGCTGCACAATCTAAACACTGCAATCCCATCTTGAACTCAAAGCAGTTCTTTGTTTTAAAAAATAAATAACAATGTATTTATTTTTCTCTTGCTACTTTAAATTTGCCTTCTCGATGGGAGTCCACCAGCTTATCAAACACTCTGAGGCTTCCAATATTTTCCCGCACAATAAACTCAGCATTTCTAAATTCCATAGGCAGACATCATTAAAATTATAGTAGTCCCCCCTTATCTGCCTTATATAACCCAAAACCCTCAGAGGATGCCTGAAAGTGCAAATAGTTCTGAACCCTGTATATGGTGTTTTCTTTCTATACATATATACCTATGGCAGAGTTTAAGGGGTATTGGCTTTATTACCTCCACCCTGTAGTGGACATCTGCAGTTTTCCCTCCCTGCTTCCTCCCTTCTGCCCCTAGCATCTATTCTTTAACTATATCTGAATTTCTCTTGTTAGAACAAAGAGATGCTAAGAAATGATTTATTTTTCAAAAAGATCTTTTTGGCTTCTCAGGAGACAAGAGCATAGGGGAAGTGTGTGAGGAAGGAGGAGAGTTAGGAGGGCTATTGTGGGAATTCAGAGGAGAGATAACTGGGGCATCAACCAGCACAGTGGTGGTGAAGGCAGTGAGAAGTGACAGCATCTGGGATATGTTTTGAAGGTAGGGTTAATAGCCATTGCTGATAAATTAGATTTGATATAACAGAGAAAGAGAAGACTTGAACCTGACATCTCGATTTTTGTCCTGAACAACTTATTTGAAGAGGAAACCAGGAGTTCTGTTTTTGACAATTTGAGATTCCTACTTGACATTCATATAGATAGAACTGTCTGGTGATAGGAGTCTTTATGGCATGCTGATTTACTTTTGGGAAATTACTCTTTCCTATCATGTGTAGTCCAGGTAGGATTATAAATAGGAGTTCTTTTTTTTTTCTTTTTTTAAAGATTTATTTATTATTTTAGAGAGAGAGAGAGCAGGGGAGGAGGGGCAGAGGGAGAGGGAGGAGAGAATCTTAAGCAGACTCTACACTGAGCATGGAGCGACACGGGGCTCGATCTCATGACTGGGAGACCATGACCTGAGCTGAAACCAAGAGTTGGACACTTAACCAATTGAGCCACCCAGGTGCCCTAATAAATAAGGAGTTCTGTCTTTGTTTATAAAGTTATAGTAGAGTTGTAGACAAATTTGCTATGTTTGAAACAAAAATACTAAATAAAAAAGTAAAACTGTTAGTTTTCTTCATGGAAAGTTCAGAAAAACTATGTAACTCTTCACTCAGTGCTAGAGTTCATATGAAAGCAGTGATTTTGAAAACAAACCCTTCTGTCATCTCTGGATTCTTCCTTATGCTTTGCACGCTCTGATTTTGATATAGAAAATTGAAATGAAAATGAAAACTAACATGATTGACTCTCTCCTCATCTATGCAATCTGGGAACATGACCCCAAATCTCTAAGGCCTCCCTGCTCTAACCTTCTGATTCCGTGATGGCACATAACTAAAATAGACCATGTATTTCTTTGTAACTAGGGCAACCTATTAAAACTTAGTCCATTCATTTTCCAGATTACAGTTTTCACAATCATGTCATCTTTAAAAGTATTTCCTAAGATTTAGGAAGAAAGAATGTTGTTGCCAAGTAACCAGACTCATAGAAAAAATGGGTTAAGCAGTACATAGCAGAAAATGAAAATACAAATTTCAAAATAAGTTCTTCAAAATCACCATCAAGAGTATGGTTTATGTGTCCAAGTTTGAGTCTCCTTGGTAAGATACAACCATATTCGAATTTTCAAATCAAATGTTGAGATTAAACAAAAGGAGAGGAGCAGATGAGTAATGTCATCTCACTTCTGTAATCATATATTAACTGAATATTTCCACAGCAGTGTATTGAAAAAACCAGACACTGGCCTTTCATTAATTCATTTACCAAATCTATAAAGAAAGAATAAATTATAAGAGGTGTTGTGATATGCATTGATTGAATAAAATCATTTAATACTGGGAAAGTTGGTGTGTGCAGAAATGAACTTTTATAAGAAAAAGATATGAGGTAATTCGTTAAGAGTAGAAAACATTACTAATTTTATCATATTTCCCTTTTCTTTGTTAAAATCACACAGTTCTGGAAATTTCACCTTGCCCTTCACAATCTTTTCTACTGTCCCTAGATACTTAATACATCCATTTTTCCTTCTTATTTCTAAACTCTCTTCTACCTGTCCATCAGACCTCGATTCCACAGATCACAGCACAAATTTCATTTTTCTCTTCTTTTCTCCTAGACAAAAGGAAGCTCCTCATTTGATCCTTCTCACTGAAACAGAGAAAAAAGAATTTAATAGCTTTAACAAAATCTTTTATTTTATATGTCAAAGTTATTCTATTCACACAATGCATTTTGCAGTGCCGACAAAATTTCATACTATACACAAAATACTCCATGCAGTTCTTCAGGCTTTTTGACATTTCTAATATCCATTAATGTGGTTAAGATTTATGCCTATGCATGGAAATGGCCATGCAAAGAAGGAGCAATGTGAACCAGGACTCCCTGGCATGGAAGCATTTCTTAGGGAACATGTCATCAAATTTTTTTCAATCCAGAATCAGATACCAATTACAAATCCAAGTTAAAAATGCCTAAGATGTATTTAGGAATAAATAATATACATTTTCAATTGATTTTATGTTCTATGTTACGTCTCAAGCTTGCCACTGCATATATTAAAGGAAAAATATGTGATAGAGATCCCAGCAAGTTTCTTCAGCATAAAAAGGCAAGTATAATATGATCGAGTCTGTGGGAATCACCACTATTTTTCCCCTAAAATATACCCCCCCCCAACGTCATTGTAGTGGAATGTTTAGCTCAGCATATGGTCATTTAGAATAAGATTACATTTCCTAGCATCCCTTGTAGCAAAGTATGTCTATATGATTAAGTTCCGGGCAATGGGGTGTAAAGGAAGTGGTAGATGAACATTCTAGAATGAGCCTCTAAAGGGAAAGCTTGTGGCCACACATTTGCATTCCATCACTGGCTGCTGCGAATAAGGGATAGTGAACCGTCGTGAACTATGCAGATAAGTTCAACCCCTTTGAAATGGGGGAGCAAAAAGATAGAAGGATCCTGGGTCACTGAGGACTTCATAAAGCAGTGCCATCACACCAGCTCAACTTCTTTGTGAGTACAAAATGAACTTGCTTAAGTGAATTTTATTTTGGATCTCTGCTTCAGATAGCAATTTCATATCCCAAGAATACCGTGTCTATTTCTGTAGGCAAAGGTACACTTCCTCCAAATTCTGTTTACAGAAGTGCTGTCAGAAGTTTGCCTTCCAAAGTATAACAGGTGAATCTTTAACACTTGAATAGGCTGAATAAAGAGATAGCAGAGCTATTCTAGGGTGTTACATGATGACTCTTTTTATGATGTCAATGTATACCCTGGGCCACTCACTACAAAGAGGGACTATTACAGAAACTAGGTAAAATTACACTTTTGTCTCTCTGGAAAAATAAATTTTAATTTAAATTGCTCACAAAAGAACAGTTATTTCATTATAGTTTCACACAAAGGGTTTTCATTACTCATCTATTATGTACAAGTCCTATAGTTGTCTATATATTTGATGAGGGACAAATGCCCAGTTGAATCAAGGTAGATCCAGGTTTGAAAATAATTCTAAAGTCTAGTGACTGTAAAATGCTGGGCAACTTATGTAACCTCACTAGGCCCCAATTTTCTCATATGTAAAAGAGGATAATAGCTGGTTCCTAACTCCTAGGGTTATGAGGATTGAACAAGACAAGAGCCCTTAGAAACTGTGTACGTAGAGAAATCATTCGTGGTATGTTTGCTAGTGTAATTGTTGATACTGCTGCTGTTATGATTATAGTATAGCATACATATAATATATACACACAGTATACAAAGTAATAAAACATCTTGTTATTTGAAGGATTTGTCAACTGGGAATGGAGATCAGATAGATTCTCATTGGTTACAATACAAAATTATAAATTTCACTCAAAATTCCCACGACAGTTGTAAGCAAGCTTTTATTTCTGGCTAGGAATATTAGATGTTTCATGAAGGGATAGCATTTTAATTGCATATTGAATGGTAAGAAAGCTCTTCATAGGGGTGCCTGGGTGGCTCAGTCGTTAAGTGTCTGCCTTCGGCTCAGGTCATAATCCCAGGGTCCTGGGATTGAGCTCGCATCATGCTCCCTGCTCAGCACGGAGTCTGCTTGGAGATTCTCCTTCTTCCCCTGCCCCTCCCCTAGCTCATGAATGCTCTCTCTCTCTGAAATAAACAAATAAATCTTAAAACAGAACAAAACATCATTTAAAAACAAAAGGAAGGGGGCACCTGGGTGGCTCAGTTGGTTAGGCGTCAGACTTTTGATTTCAGCTCTGGTCTTGATCTCAGGGTCCTCAGTCATGATCTCAGCGTCAGGAGATCAAGCGCCCGCCCCCCTCCCCACCTGCTGCCCAATAAATAAATTAATTAATTAAATTAAAAAATAAAAAAGAAAGGGAGATTTAAAGGAGATAACATAAACTGACAAACAGTGAAAGTAAATATTTTGTCACGCCCATCAGAATCAGATCATCAGAAATGAACTGAAGAGCCAAAGCTAAACATCCTTCCCTTGTTCCTACAGCCTGATTAAAAAGAAAACCAGAAGCCATCAGCTTCCTGGACATCATATGAAAAGTGGCACACAGACATCACTGGAATAAATCTGAACTAATGCATAGGTAGCCTAGATTTCTACATCGGATTTATTTGGAATGTAATTTATAGCTACATAAATACAAATTGGTCTCCTTCCCAGTGAAGTAGATTGAGCCTTTGGTGGTAAATTAAAAACAAACATTTTGTTAGTCACAATTTCTGTGGAGTAATAGGCAAATTGTACTCTGCAACCACAGGTTGGTCTCCAATCTTGAGATCAGGAGTTTGGATCTCCTGAAAATAGTCCAAGGTAGTTGAAATTCTGAAAACAGAGAATGTATGGCATAGTGTTATTTCCAAGACCATAGGACTTATTTCATTATCTGCATTTCGTGCTTTTTAATATGCCTTCCAAGAACTTGTATGGCTAGGAAAATTAGAAAACTGAAGCAAGAAACACAGAGATTTGGGAATAATTTGGTCAATGTGGAAGATAGAAAAAGTAACTCAAAAATAATTTCACTTGTACTCTATCCATGCAAATTACTTCTGTCCATACTGTGCATAATGACTATTGATATCCAGGCACCAGCAGCCAGACGGCTTTGAGAAAAGTTCTAAATAAGATTCTCTGTTATGATCAGAGTATTGATAAATTCCCTGTTTTATATTCAATCTAATACTTGTGATTCCCCCACATGTTCCAAATGTTAAACAAATGTTTAAACAATATTGAGAAAAGGTGGGGATTCTAGAATAATACATAAGATTGAGCAAAAGAGGTATTAGACTTATCTAACTCCCAAGATCCATTAACATGATAATAAACCAATGCCACTAATAATAGAAAGTACAAAACTATCAGAGCATAGGGAACTAAAGTGTAGGAGGATCCATGTCCAAGAGATTTTAAGAAATTGAAATGTATTAAAGACAGGGAGGGTGGAATACTGATGACTAATGCAGCCAATTGGGTTCCTAATGCAAAAAAAAAAAAGGAGCTCCTGAGCTCTGCAGAACCGTGTAGAGGTGTGGTCCTCTGAAACACTATGGGTCACGCAAACTAGTAGTAAGACACGGGCCCAGCAACAATGGAATTAATTGAAGGATTATAGATAGAAGTATGACTTACCCAACCCAACCTCATAGGCAAAAAATCCCAAGAGCCAGGCTCCCAGGAAACATACACATACAAAACAAAAACAGCAATTACCACAAGAAAACCAGGCCAAGAAACCAGGGAGAAGGGCACCAGAAAAGTCAATGGGTGTTGGCACAAAAGAACAAAATATAATGACCAGCTCCCAACTATCTTAAAAGCCAGATAACTCCTCCCACTTAACACATATATACAATTTTTGCATATTTAGGATTTCATGTTTGTTGGTTGGTTGGTTGGTTCTTATTTTTGAGTTTTGAAACGGCCTCTAACAAACTCCGTTTTATGTGTGGAGGTGCAAAATGTACTGACTAGTTCATTCAGCAACCATTCCTTCATCCAAAAAAACATAATAAAATATTAGAAAAGCATGAGAAAAAAAATAGAAGGCAGAGTTACTAAACACAGTTTAATTTATCTGAGAAAACAAAGATCAGAAGCAGCTACAGAGAAATGGGAAGACTTGTGTTTGCTAATAATGACTTTGATATCTCCTATTACACTGAATGTGAATTATTTCCCAAGGTGATCAACTCTGTGAATGCATCGATGAATAAGACATGGCCTTGACTTTCAAGAAGTTTACTGTCTAGGGGAGGCAGCAGACCCAGACGTGCTACTCTAGGTATATCCTATATGCTGTAGGAAATGCAGAGGGGGATGGAAACCTCAAAGGGCTCAGGGAATTGGATGATGAGGAAACCAAGCTTTCCAGAGCTTTTCCTTGGAGTGACTAGGATAGAGATTGAAATTTTTAAAATAAAACATAAGGGGCGCCTGGGTGGCTCAGCCGTTAAGCGTCTGCCTTTGGCTCAGGTCATGATCCCGGGGTCCTGGGATCGAGCCCCGCATGGGGCTCCCTGCTCAGCGGGAGGCCTGCTTCTCCCTCTCCCATTCCCCTTCTTTGTGTTCCCTCTCTCGCTATGTATCTATCTGTCAAATAAATAAATAAAATCTTTAAAAAAAAAATAAAATAAAACATAAACCCAAGGAAAACACTTCCAGCCTCATGAGGCAGAATGAAAAGATAGTGGAATAAAGCCAGGACTTAGTAACATGATATAGGGGCTTCACGTTGTACCGGATTGGCACTTTCAATAAGAGTAAAGAATGTGTCTTCTCTGTATGCTTCTTACATTCTCCTCTAGTAACATTGTGCTTCCCTGTACGTTTTCACTTATACCCGGCACCTTCTCCATTGGCTTACATCAGAATACCTTGAACAAAGAAGTCACCCAATACATGTTTTTGAATTACTGAATTAGTTAATAAATCAACTAAAAAACTTAAAAACCTGTGTACTGATAAATCTAATAATTTCACCAAGTTCTTTACAAACAAAAGATGTGACACAAGGACTCTGGTCATTGTTGTTCTACTTGGTCACTGTTATATTAACCACCCTCTTTAAAATATTGCCTTTTAAAAAGAAATATTGCCTTTAAAATATTCTAAGCCACAAACATTAAAAAAGATAAAATTAGGGTACTTAAGGGCCTTCAAAAATATAAGATAATATTCATATAAAAGACAATTCATTTTATCATTATCATCATCATTGTAATAGGACATTTTTCAGACCTGTTTCAAATTCTCCAGATTTCAGTTCTGTGGGATTTTTAATGGGAATTTTGGAACCATGGATTTTTATCTGCAATGCCTACTATTATTATATATAGTATTGCATAAAATCAATTACAAATATATAAACCCTGACTCATCACTAAAGAAGTTTTGTCTTACAAAACTTACTATGAATGCAGTGTTTACATCATAGAGAAAAATTTTGCAGTACTGTATTTTCGATATTTTCTCCAAGAATTTTATTAATAAATAACTACCATTTATAGAACACTTACTAGGCTACAGACACAAGCCTATATACTTTTTAAATACTATCTGAATCATCTTTACAACAACCCTGTAATTTAAGAGTTTTTTATTCCCATTTTTCAGATACTATGATGAAGTTCAATTGGGTTAAGTTATATAGCTAAGGTCATAAGATTGAAAGTAATAAAACTGGCCATTTGTGATGAAAGTCACTGTCTGATACTTGAAACTTATTTCTCTGAGCTCATTATTTATTTGATGTGCCCTAGGCAATGTATATAAAATTGCCCCATATTATTAGGAGCATCTAATTATGAATATAATCTTAAAAACAACATGCTTTGCATTGCACACAGAGAATCTATTTATTCAGCCAAATAGTTCATTAGTGTCATAGCTGACAGCTCACCTTTTTCCTCACAGCACCAAGATTGTCAATCAGATGGAATGCTTCCATTTACACCTGCATCCCATTATTTGAATAATATCCACACAAGTTCAACTCCTACCATTTCAATTTATAGGAGCCAGTACCATGTTACTGACATGTGTAGGTGGTTCGGATATTTCAAGAGAGAAATATAATTAGGAAAATAGACTATATTTTATTTCTGAAGCCTATAGGCATTCTATCTTATATTTTAAATTACATTTTACTAATATATACAGTCTTTTACATGGAATGAATATTCAGTGACCCACCTAGGAGTAGGTTTAAAAAAAAATGCAGGATTTGTTACAACATGAATTTTGATATGTCACACAATATGTGCTTCTTTTCCCTGGAATTCAGTGATTATATATGAGAAGTTTAGACAGCACACTTTGCTTATATGTCAGGCTCAGTCCTATTACTCAGTAACGTGATAATAAAGACTCCTTTGTCTTTTCACTTATATTAGTACTTCATTAATACATTCATGTTAGCACTGACCTTAAATAAGGGTTATGCCCAGAATTACAATTTTATATTTAAAAGTAATTAATTTTGTTTTTTTTAATTATTCATTGCATCGCTATTTTCTCTATTTTTTTCAGCTTGATTCCTGACATTTTACAGTGTCTTCACCACCAGCAGACTTTCAGGATACCAGGCACGACAGCAAAGCCTCCCAAGGACAACCTACTTCCCATGGCTGCCATTGCATGGAGATCACAAATGTGAGCCTCTCATACAATGTCTTCTCAACAGTATCTCTAAGAAACTCTTCTTTCCCGTTTCTCTGAAAGAATCTCTGATACTTCATTGTAGTTATGGGGCCACAGGTCCGAGTGAAATCATATTTTCTATTCAGTAACCGAATCTTCAAAATGGTACTTAAAAGCTTTAGAACATATGCTCCCCAGAGAGATGGTAAAAGTAGTTCCATTTACATCTCTGCCGACACTCTAAAAACTCAGCCTATTGGAATGAGTACTCAAATGTACTCTCTCTCTCTCCTTCTGTCTCTCTGTCTCTCTGTCTATGTCTTTATCTCTGGTTCTTCTCTCTCTGGCTCTGTCTCTCCCTCTCTCCTCCCCTAATTTTATTTCATCTAAATACTTTCATTCACCCACAAGCCAGTCAGAATTAATCTTACATTTTCAAACAGCTGAGGAAAATCGGGTTAAATATGAACATCTCAGATTCAGAGCTATTTTCAGAATCTGCTTAGAACATTTGCTTTTGAAAATGATATCCATGTATAAGGAAAATTAGCCAGTAAACTTGCTTACCAGTCACATGATTTGAGTCGTCCAAGTCTCACAAAATATCTACTTTAGACCCCAACTGATTCTTTTGAGCACAGCAAAGCTTCCAGGCTACTGATCTTGGTAATGCAGTAAAATTTAATCTTTAATGAAAACTTAGTCTTTTAAATTAATGAATACAGCTCCCTATGACTGTTTCTACTCAAAGATTGAGTAGATAGCCATTCACACAATATAATTCAAGTGGCTCTGAAGAAATTAGTTATCCAAAAATATTTCTTCCCACAGACCAATGACATTTTTCCCAGAATGTCTGTGTTTACTCTTGGGCTAAACCATTTTGCTCTCAAAAGGTTCTTCTAAAATACAAATTTATTTCATGAGCCAGGACATATGGGGAATTTCTAATGCATTTATTTAATAGCATTTTTGAGAACTGAGAGGACCCCAATGACATGAGATGCAAATCAGGAGTATTCTAAACTGGCAAAAGACTGAAAATTTCAGAACTCTATTTAGAGAGGGCTTGTCCCATATATAATATGAAATGTATAATGGGGAACCAGATGCTTCCAGTAGGTCCCTTGAGAAAGGATACCAAATGATGAAGTTTGTCTCATTCACAGTTTATTGGTCTCCAGAAGTTTAAATTCATAATAACTCACTGAGTAATATCAGATTGTGTAGAGGTTGCCTGGACAGGAATATTTGCTCTTTTTTTTTTTTTTAAAGAGTTTATTTATTTATTTGAAAGAGAGAATGAGAGAGAGAGAGCATGAGAGGGGGGAGGGTCAGAGGGAGAAGCAGACTCCCTGCCGAGCAGGTAGCCCGATGCGGGACTCGATCCTGGGACTCCAGGATCATGACCTGAGCCGAAGGCAGTCGCTTAACCAACTGAGCCACCCAGGCGCCCAAGAAATATTTGCTCTTTTAAGATGCATAAAAGTATCTAATTTCTAACTAAGGCATGAAAAACAGGCGCAGAAACTTATGGAGGAATATTCTAGCCCTCAGTGTGTATGAATCAGAAATTTTCAAAAGTTTTCACTATTGTGGGCAGTAGAAGAGGAGTTAAATTCACTTTCTCTCAATTCATCCATCTGTAAAATTACTATTCTGATTATTAAACATTTCTAAAGTCTTCACAGTGTCCTGAGCACTGAATATAACATGTATAAAGACGTTGTTTGTGCCCTCTAGGAGCATAATGAAGCTTACCACCTACTTCTAGGAATGTCTTGGGGATTGAAATACTATTTTAAAGTGCCAAGAGCTACTCAGAAGAAATGTGCTGTATAATTACAAATATTATTATAGATGAATGGACATGTTCCATTAAACACTAGAATTGGTTACCAAGGGAGTTTATGGAGTCTTCTTCCCTGGAGAGTTAAAAAAGATAAATAAATGCAACTGCATATACATCTGGTCAGGATGGTTTAGGTGTTGCTGCGCCTAGCACAAACCGGGAGAATTATAGGGGAAAAAAACAATGAGCTCTCAAATTGTACCAGTGTTAGTATCATGTAAAGACCAAGGTTGAAAAGAGGTGAGCTAAATAAACAATTTGATTGAAAAGCAGAATAAAGCATAGGCTCTAACTGAGTTAGGAATTAAAAGATGAACATTTAGCTTAAACAGAGGACTATCTATTTCACTAATTGCCAAGTATCCTCCATCTTTCTTTCTTTTCTTTTTTTTTTCTTCTGAAACATCCTGAATATGTTTAAGAGCAAAACTCACCCTGTTAAAAAAAAAAAAAAAGGCATGGAAATATATCATTGAGCCCTAATAGGTTGTTTAATTGAATGAAATTACAAATAACAGTAACCTGAAATATTTCAAAAATGAGGTATTCTGAATTGATACTTTTAAATAATCAATTATTTTTAAATTTAAGGCATTCTGATAAAAATATTTCTAAAACTTACAGCATCTATTCCTTCTTGAGCAAGCTCAGTGAAATACATATAATTTATCTTATGGTAATAGTCTATTCTTAGAAAATTGGGATTTAAAAAATTTTTTTCAATGATTCAAAGACCTCCAATATTGTATTTTTCTACAGGTTTAGATACAGATTCACTCAGAGATAGGATTATCTGAAAAGAACCCAATGCAAATGCTCAACAATATTAAGAAAGTCCTTGATGTGAGCTTATTTGGGGTCATTTGTTTCTTTCTCATAAAATCTTAATAAAAGATGAGCAACTGCATGACCTTCAGAGAAGGATAACACAACTACCTGTTGGCAGAATTAATTATTGACTCAGAGGCTGTGAAATAGCCTTCAACTGAATTATTTTCACAATCTCTAGAAGCTCTTCTGCTTCCCTGGCATTATCACTGTGGTGAATTGACAGGAGTGTTTAAAACATTATCTCTTATTTCTGCATCACAAGCGCAGTGGACTAGGTCAATCGCCTTGTCAGTTTCAACTCACTCCTCTGTCTGACTTGTATGAAGATGCATGCTGAGGCAGAAAGAGCCCTGGTCTAGGAAACAGAAAACCTGGATTCTAGAGCGTTATTCTGTTGCCTTGAAAGTAACTTTATTTCTCTTGGTTGTAATTTCTTCATATATAAAATAAAGAAGTTGCCTTAGATAATTACTTAGGTCCCTTCCACTGCACAGATTTATGATTCTATGGTACACTGCATTCCCTGCAATGTTAAAGGAAAGCAAAGTCCTTCACAAAGAGTTCCTTTGTCCATGAGGTTACTGTATCACTCTGCATTCCTGTTGAAGCCTTTGTTATAAATTAAAATATTAAAATGTACAAGTCAGAGGTTAATTGTATGGAATCCAGGCCATAGACACTTTTTGTTGGTCTGCTCATTAAAAAAGAATAATCTGGTTTATAATTCTAAAAAAAAAAAAAAAAAAGGAAAAATTAACATAAAATCAAGATTTGGGCTTCTGTTGAAAGAGCTAAGCACTTTGAGTCCACAGATCTCATGGCATCAATCTATTAGCACTAGGTAATTCTTGCCATGTTTAGTTGTGATATGTGCTCTATTATTTGCCATTCAATCCACTACATCATTTTTGTTCTCTGCCTGGCCCTGTACACATTTCTGTCTGTGAATGCAGGTTTATGCATTTATCTCCTCTACTAAACAATGGGCTTTTCCAAGAAAAAAAACTTATCTTGATCCTTTGCCATAGGCAGGTAGCTGCCTAACAAATACCCATTCTATGCTTCTTTAAAAAGAGAACCCTAATTTTATTTAGAGGATAATCTATCATGATAAAATAGCGTTGTAGGCTACCTTGTATTTTGTGAAGTTCAAGCCAATGAGAAGCAAAAGAAATTCAAGAGTTCAGTTCACACATATACAAACACACACCCACACTCAGCTGGTCCACACATTAGCCATTCATATTTTATATTTCCCTCATCTTCTTATTTAGAACTCTGACACAAAGCCTATTTGGAGAGTAGCCATCTTCAAACTCTGAGGACAAAATCCATACGTGAAGATGGCGATAGGAAAAATGGAAGGAGCATTGGTTTCTGATTGCATTCTTGCAGCTGATCCAGACCTTGACTGTCATCATGTTGATTAGAAAAATAAACCTCTATCTGGATGAAACATCATAAGCAAGTTTTCTGTTTATTAATGCCAGTTGCATCCCTAACAACTATACCTTCATTGAATTCTAAGTATCTGGTAGCTGATTATTGATGCTTTTATAACAGAAACAGTAACAATAGCAGTAACTTACAATGGATATATACTTACTATTGACAGGTACTGTGCTAAGTGTTTTACATCATTTAATTCTCACAATTACCCCATAAGACAGGTAACATTATGCCCAATATACAGATGAGCCATAGAGGGGGTAAATATTTTTCCCTAGGTCAAACCATTCTTTAAAATGAATGATGAATATTTTATCTAAATTTGAAGCAAAGCCAAAGGAATGCATCCTAAAGGACAAACATCTCATTCACCTTCATGAACCCATGAAAATAAGTTACCATTTTCACTAACATTTAATGTATGTTCATAAGTCCAGATACCATCTGGGCCCTTAGAACCTCCTAGCTTTCTTACACTGTTTCTCAAGCAGTCTGTGCTCTCATTCTCAGAAAGGAAGAATTCACATTTTCTACTCTTTTCTCAAACCATCAATATTACCCTCTGTCTCTGACTTTCCACAGAGAAAACACAAGATTGCTTCCATCTGTTCTTACCTACTCTGGTTTTCTGACTTTTGAACTGATGAATTGTCCCTATTATTACCTAAGTCAAACCCACCAATAGTGCTCAACATTTCTTTCCTGATTTGCAATCTGAAGATTGTTCTGTGGTCATATGCTTCCTTCCCTATAGTACCAATTCCTTCTCTTGTCAGAGTGTAGGCATGCTCCATTCTTTTGTTATTAACAAGAAATTTCCTTGATTCCTCCCACTTCCTCCAGTCACTGATTCAAAGTTATTAACTATTGCTTATCTTCCAGTCAGTGATCCAAAGTTACTATCATACTTTCTACTTCCTTCTTTACATTCTGTCTTCAAAGTTCTTTACTTAGTCTTTTATCCCATCAACTCCTTGAAAATATTCTTGTCAAGATCTAAAGCAAATTCTGAATTAACAAATCCAATGGTCAATTATCAGGCCCCAGACTTCCTCAGCATGTTTGACACAGTTGATTCTTCCTCTTTTTCGAATCACTAAATTTACTAGGCTTTGAGGATGCCACATATTCTTAATTCTCTTCCTATTTTAGTACAGTAAAGTAGTCTTTGCTGTCTTTGCCTTCATCCCCTGTCCTTTATGTATTTGGTTTAACTTTGCCCTTCTTCCCTTCTCTACCTACATTCTATCTCCAGATGACTGAATCCAGCCCAATGGTATTAAATGCATCTTTATAGCAATGATTCCCAGTTTTTATCTCAAACCCAGAATTTTCTCCTGAGATGGACTGATATATACAGCTCTCTTTTTGACCATTCCATCAGGCATATCTAACTTAACTTGTCCAAAGCCACCTATTGATTCCCTGCTTCTTCCCAAATGCTCCTCATCTCAATATTGCAAATGGCATTCACATAATTGTTGCAAATTAAGAACTTATAAGACATCTTTGATTTATTTCTTCATCCTTCCTTACTACCTCCACCAAAACCAGCCTTAGCCAAATAACCATCATCGATTAGTTGGGTATACATCACAGCTTTTTTTTTTTTTTTTTTTAGATTTCATTTATTTATTTATTTTAGAGAGAGAGAGAGTGGGGGAGAGAGTAGAGGTAGAGGGACAAGCAGACTCCGTGTTGAGTGTGAAGTGTGATGTGGGGCTCAATCCCATGACCCTGAGATCATGACCTGAGCTGAAATCAAGAGTCAGATGCCCAGCTGACTAAGCCACCAGGTTCCCCTATGCCATAGCTTTTTAAGTAGTTTCTCTCCCTTCCATTCTTTCCCCTTCTCTCTATCCTTAATATTGATTATGCCACATCTGTGTTCACAGCTCTTCAGAGACTTTCTTTCTCATTTAGAACAATAATGAAGATTCTTGTCATAGTTAATAAGATCCTACTAAGTCTGGATTTTTTTTACATATTTTTTAATACAGTTTATTTTTGTTTTCTTGTTTTGTTTACGTTTTTATTAAGTTTTTTTTATTTTAATTCCAGTATAGAATAGAGTTTATTTTTGGAATAGTTGTAGGTCCACAGCAAAATGGAGAGGAAGATACAGAGATTCTCCCATATGCCCCCTGCTCTCACATATACAGAGCCTTTCCATTATTAACATCCTGCATAAGAGTGGTACAATCATTACAACTGATGAACCCACAATGACATATCATAATCACTCAAAGTCCGTAGTTTACATTAGGAGAATGTAAGTGTGCTGTTGTACATTCCATGGATTTGGGCAAATGTATAATGACATATATCCATCAATATAAAATAGTTTCATTGCCCTAAAAATCCTTTGTGCTCCACCTATTCATTCTTTCTCATCCTAACCACTGATATTTTTACTGTCTCCATAGTTTTGCTTTTTCCAGAATATCATATAGTTAGAATCTTAGATTATGTTGTAGCATTTTCAGTTTGGCTTCTTTCACTTAGTAATATGAATTTAAGACTCCTCCATGCCTCTTCATGGCTTGATAGTTCATTTATTTTTTTTTATTTTCTTAAATTTTTTAAAGATTATTTATTTGAGAGAGAGAGAGGGAGCATGGGGGGGAGCAGTAGAGGGAGAGAGAGTCTCAAGCAGACCATGCTCAGTGCAGAGCCCAATGTGGGGCTCGATCTCACGACCCTAAGATCACGACCTGAGCTGAACTAAGAGTCAGATGCTTAACTGACTGTGCCACCCAGGTGCCCATTTATTTTTAATCCTGAATAAAATATCATTGTCTGGGTATACCACTGATTATTTTTCCATTCATTTACTGAAGGGCATCTTGGTTGCTTCCAACTTTTGGCAGTTATGAATAAAGCTGGTATAAACATCCATGTGCAGGTTTTTATGTGGATGTAAGTTTTCAACTCTGGATAAATACTAAGGAGCATGGCTGGATCATAGGGCAACAGTATGTTTGCTTTCGTAAGAAATCTCCAAACTGTCTTCCAACATGGCTGTTCCATTCTGCATGCCCACCAGTGGTGAATGAAGGTTCCTATTGCTCCACATCCTTGCTAGCATTTGGTATTGTCAGTGTTCTGGTTTTTGGCCATTCGAATAGATGTGTAGTGATATCTTGTTTTAATTTCATTTGCCTAATGACATATGATGTTGAACATCTTTTCACATGCTTACTTCCAATCTGTATGTCTTCTTTGGTGAGGTGTCCATTAGGTCTTTGATTCATGTTTTAATTGGGTTGTTTTTCTTATTGTTGATTTTTAAGAGTTTTTTTGTATATTTTGGATTATAGTCTTCTATTAGATAGGTCTTTTGCAAATATTTTCTCTATTTCGTGGCTTATTTTTTCATTTCTTTGACAGTGTTTTTCTCACAGGGTTAATTTTTTTTTTATCTTAATGAAATCCAGTTTTGTAATCCTTATTATTGTTATTATTATTATTATTTATTTTCATAGATTGTGCTTTGGTTGCATACATATTTTATTTATTTATTTTTTAAAAAGATTTTATTGGGCGCCTGGGTGGCTCAGTTGGTTAAGCGACTGCCTTCGGCTCAGGTCATGATCCTGGAGTCCTGGGATCGAGTCCCACATCGGGCTCCCGGCTCGGCGGGGAGCCTGCTTCTCCCTCTGACCCTATCCCCTCTCATGCTGTTTCTCTCTCTCTCTCTCAAATAAATAAATAAATAAAATCTTTAAAAATAAATAAATAAATAAAAAAAATAAAAAGATTTTATTTATTTATTTGACAGAGAGGGACACAGCGAGAGAGGGAACACAAGCAGGGGGAGTGGGAGAGGGAGAAGCAGGCTTCCCAAGGAGCAGGGAGCCCGATGCGGGTCTCGATCCCAGGACCCTGGGATCATGACCTGAGCCGAAGGCAGACGCTTAATGAGTGAGCCACCCAGGCGCCCCTGCATATGTATTTTAAATAATCTCCTACCTGGTATCCCCTTACAGCTCAGCCCAGCCACTCTGGTCTTTTTACCATGCATGAAATGTGACAAATTTATTTTCTCCTCAAAGGTTTTGCATTTGTAGTTTTCTCTTCCTAAAATAATCTTACCCAAGGCTTTCGTATGCTTAAATGTTTCTCAAATATTTCTTAGACATCTATTCCATTATTTTATTCAGGTCCCTCTTTAATCATTACCTCCTTGAACTTTTCCCTAATCAAACAATCTAAACATGTCTACGTTATTTTCTGTCCCTTTATACTGTATCCTTATTCTTTTTAGTATTTATAACAACCTGAATGATGCTAAATGTTTGTTCTTTTATCTGTTCATTATCTGCAACATACTTGGCTATAAGTTCCATGAGGGTAGGGACCTTTTCTATCACCATTCAAATGCCTACTCAGTGTCTGGACTATACTAGGAGTTCAATAAATATTTTTGAATGAATACATAAACTAAAGAACTGTGATACCTTCTTACATTTCTCATTAATATAAGCAATTATGGTATGTTATGATTTGGTCATATATATCAACATTAGATAGATAGATAGATAGTAATTCTGAGTTAATTAAAAACATGATTAGCGGGGCGCCTGGGTGGCTCAGTCATTAAGCATCTGCCTTCGGCTCAGGTCATGATCTCAGGGTCCTGGGATTGAGCCCCGCATCGGGCTTCCTGCTCCGTGGGAAGCCTGCTTCTCCCTCTCCCAATCCCCCACTTGTGTTCCTGCTCTCACTAACTCTCTCTCTGTCAAATAAATAAATAAAATCTTTAAAAAAAAAAAGATTAGCTATTTTTCTAAGCCTTATTGTCCTGGAACTTATTTTTTAAATCATCTATAAGCCTCTACTTCCTCCTCTAAAGTTTTTATCTTGTCCATATTCTTCTTGTTAGGATTCATATTTAAGTATATGCTTTCCACCGTTGCTAGTTTGGGCATCTATTTTTGTATGGATTGATGTTGACATTATAGGAATTCATACTATCTAAGCTTTCCATGTACTAAAATTACAGAATAACTTTCCTCAAGTGGATACAATCTACTGTTTGGTATTCCTTTTAATGTGACACTACCGATAGCAAAATAATACCTTCAGAGAGTGGAGAAGAGTCAAATCCAGCTTGCTCTTACATTAATTGCCCCCATAGGCTATAATACTTTTATTCATATGCTGAGTAACCTTAAATGTTAATGTGGGATTTTCAAAAGTCCTCCAGAGGCTATCTCTGCTCTTTACTGTTACTTTATTTTGGCACTTTTACTTTGTTCTCTCCAATTCTGTTTCTTCTTTGCAACCTCAATTCGATGCTCCTGAATGTTTCGGATGTGTACTGCCTGGTCTTTCATCTTCTCAGCATATATATTGTTCTTACCTTTTCCTTGAATGTTTGACTTTTGATTCTGCCTTTAATCCTATAACAACTATAAGAAAAATGCTGTGTTTATTTCTTTTGATTAATAAACCGACCATTCACATTGTCTTTGGTTCTTGGTTACTTTAAGAAACTTCTTTCTTCAAGCCTGATCCCATTAAAAAAAAAAAAAAAAAAAAAAAAGACAAATACACACAAATGCAGAGAATTCCTATAGAAACATATCACAAAGTTCTTCGTCTGAATAATGAATAATAACATGGAACATAATGGAGAATGGAGTTACTATATTATCTTTTATTCCCCAAAGTGCTTACATAACTTCTACTATTCTAAATGCACAGAAAAGAAGCTAAAGAATTACATACGTTGACTGCTAAGGGCATTACATCCCTTAATTATCTCTCTCAGAGAATCTCAGTTGAAAAAGATAACATTTGTTTCTTTGTTTTTATTAATACATCTTTTTAATGATAAGATTAAAAGAAAATTCAGAAGAGCAATAAAACCACTCTTATCTCTGTCTGCATATATCCTTTGTAATCACTCATTCCGTGTGCTCAATATACAAAGGAATGTCTTCTTCTATTTTTTTTGTAAAAATTGTAGGTTTATATGCACAACTGGGTTGAAAATTCCTCCTACTAATTTATCTTTTACAAAACTTATGACCATTAGGGGCACCTGGGTGGCTCAGTCGGTTAAACGTCTGCCTCGGCTCAGGTCATGATCCCAGGGTCCTGGGATTGAGCCCAGCGTTGGGCTCCCTGCTCAGCGGGGAACCTGCTTTTCCCTCTCCCTCTGCCTGCCATTTCCCCTGCTTGTGCTCTCTCTCTCTCACTCTCTCTCTCTCTCTCTGTCAAATAAATAAATAAAATCTTTTTAAAAAAAATATAATCGGGGGCGCCTGGGTGGCTCAGTCGTTAAGCATCTGCCTTCGGCTCAGGTCATGATGCCAGGGTCCTGGGTTCGAGCCCTGCATCAGGCTCCCTGCTCAGCAGGAAGCCTGCCTGCTTCTTTCTCTCTCACTCCCCCTGCTTGTTTTCCCTCTCTCGCTGTGTCTTTCTCTGTCAAATAAATGAAATCTTTAAAAAAAAAAAAAATAAAAATAAATAAATAAATAATATAATCATTACTACATATTGCCTGAATAAATTAATAAAAAAAATCAGACAAGGTCATTAATTTTCTAATTTTACGTTTTTTTTTTTCTTTAGTAAGGCAACAAAAATATTCAACAGAAATATACTGAGCACCTCCCTATACACTCTGCAGAGCTAAGTAGACAGGGTAAGGAGCATAAAAATGAACATCAATGTAGACACGAGAATCCTGTGTTCATGTTTCGATTACCATCTCATTTACAAACAGAAGATATACACAGCTGGCTTATCGACATGTATTATAAGAAGAATCTGAATTCAGAAAAGCTTTACTCTTTCTTCTTTTCACTATTTCATTTATTAAGGAATACAGTTTTTACTATATAATAGTAATAATAGTAATACTAATAATAACAATTAGTATTTACTGATCTTATTTTCTATGCATTATGCACATGTTGGTTTAAGTAAGTTACACTCTAAGAGAAAGTCTTGTCATATATGCCTTTAACTTACTTTATTTCCTTACACATCACTGTAAAAATTTAAAAAGAAAAAAAAGAGAGAAAGGAAAACATTAATATAAGTGTAACAAATAATAAATTCCAACATTCCAAAGAGTGTATGTTGTAAGCTGAGCTGTCCAACAGAAATATTATGTAAGACACGAATGCAAGCCACATATATGATCCTAAATTTTCAAATAGGCAAATGAACAAAAGTAAGGGTTAAAATCAAATATATATCATGTTTAATACAAATAACCAACATGTTATCATTTCAGTATATAATTGATTTAAAAATGACTGAGATCATTTACATTCCTTTTTTTCATACTACATCTTTAATATCTGGTGTTTATTTTACATAAACTACATATTCTTATTCAAACTAGACACATTTCAAATAACCAACATGTGGTTAGTGGCTACTGTATTGGACACCACAACTCTGTGAGAAGTCATTAGAAAACTGAATTTGTTGTTCCTTCAGTAAATCATATCATTTTACATCACATCATAACATGTGTGACTTATATATGATTGTATTACAAGGCATACTATATGGTATATATATATATGTAGATGATTTTAGGTGTGTATATACATATGTGTGTGTATATATGTATATGCAAAACATGATTATAAATGAAAATCAATTTTCATCTACTACTCAATATAAAAAATGCAGCAGTTAAGTGTTTTCTTTTTAAAGAAATAAAACATCAATCTAATTATTGCTGAAAGGAAAAAATGGCTGTGTTGGAGTTATCAAGATACAGTGTGTTGGTCTTCATCACAATGCCCACATTTAAGATATTTCAATGTGTAAATTTTTCCTTTTGTAGTGAGATTGGATTGTGGTTCTCAATCAGTATCAATTCACCACCACCATCAACCCCTGACCACCAAGGACATTTGGCAACATCTGGAGACATCAATTGTCAAGATTCAAAGGTGCTTACTGGTATCTAGGGAGTAGAGGTCAGGCATACCATTGAATGGCCTACAATGCCCTGGACAAATGTTGGAGGAGGTCATGGAGAAGACATGACTCTTGGTTGACTCATCCAGGCAACTGGACTTTCTCCACCCGCTCCCCTGTCCTCAGAACATGCATTTCACTGGTCTTTCCCATTCTCAGAAGCTGCCTCAAATATACAACTTTGAGATACAAATGTGGTGTTGAGACTTTCTGGATGGTATATAGGACTAAACCCAGTGACTTCCTCTACATAAACTTTTGTAAGGTTTGGCAGGCAGGGCCAGAGATCTTACTGCCACAAAGACAAACCTTGTGAGTTCCTTTGCTTATTAAAATTGCTACCTACCAATCTGAAGGGGTCTGCCTCTTTCTTTGGTCTCTCCTTGTCCCCTATGTACAGGGACAGTTTGCAAACCAACACTTGGTGAGCCAGGCAGGAGACTGAAGAAATGAGTCTTGGAAAGGGGGACAGGGAATTCCCAAATTGGCCATCGAACTCTATGCCTGTATGTTAGATGTTTGTGGACCACTGTGAGAGCTTGGGCGTCACCCTGAATATGCCAGCTAGTCTAATGTGCTTGTTTGAGAAACTGTCCATAGAACACTGTGACAAAGAAGGGAGACACATGGCTATCACAATGGGTGGTTCAGCTGGACAAGAATTTTCAATTAATGGCAGAAACCTAAGTTAGTATGTTAAAAGAAGAGCTGAGATTGAAGATGGTTGGGTGTCTTACTATTCTGCTAGCTCCTGGGCTGGCAGAATGGGTGGGAGAGCAGGATAATCATTCAGAGAACTCAATGTGCCATTTTGTGAAACCTGAAAGGCACAAAATGCCTTAGAATAAGATCTGGGTGCTTGTGACAAAGTCTGGTTAGGATGCTAAGAGGTGGACTCTCTGAAAAAGTAGTAAGAATGAAGAGGAGAATGTTGTGATGATGAATGAGGAAAGGGACAAAATGCCCTGTGTCATTTGACCCCTAATACAAAGGAAAAATTTAGGTTATAATTACTCCAAATGCTTAGGTGAAATCTTATCTTCTCCCTCCTTCTTAGAAGTTGTAATCTCACTATGTCTTTGAAATGTAAACATCTGGGAGATAACCAAAACATTGCCCAAAGAAATCAAAGTAAAAAAAAAGAAGGGGTGGGGCCTTTTGAAAATACAGACTGCTGCAGTTCTTCTGCCCCAAATCCAGTCTCCATAAGCTCACAAATACCAGTAAAAAGCTTTAGCCACCTAAGTAGGTGCCTGATTCATGGGTAAGGTTTTGAAATGAAAGCTATGGGATTTCTGTTTGTCTGTCTGTATATTTACGCATGTCTATGATGCATGTTGTGCGCATGTGATGTTTTCCTACTTTTGAAGTGTATTGCCAAAATTGATTTGTAAATGAGCTAAGGTTTTTTACAAAACAGATAGAAATAATAAGCGTGAAAGAAAATGACTATATAAAAAATGGGTACAAACATAGAATGTTTTTGTTTGTTTTAGATAAGGAAAGCTATGAAGGACATGTTTTTATTTGTTTTTGTGGGGGGTTTTTTTGTTGTTATTTTGTGGTTTTTTGGTAAAGGAAAAAAGAAAATAATTTTGTTCTAAAATAAAATGATTGTTCCAAGATTAAAAAAAAAAATAAGACAAAAGCCAAATAGATATAGAAAGTTACAGAAGATTAATGGAAAAATGAATAATGAGCAAGAAATTTTGTGGGTAGTCAAAACTGAAATGGGTTAAGTTAAAAAGAAAAAAGGAGAATTTTAATATCAAAAGTACAGTGATGCAAAATTAGAATTTGGTTTTCTTTCTATTAAAAAGACAAAGTTTTCTTAGATTACTGGTCTGCTCTTAATGAGTGAAGAGGGCACTTTTAGACAACCAAAGTGTATGATGCAACCCTGACTAAAAGTACAAGGGTCCACGGTAACCCCCTGGCTGAATACAAACAGGCCCATCAGCAGACCCACCTCAAAATACCCGTAAGTCCTAGCTGACCAATGGGTTACCTACACCAGGGCATAGATATCAAAGGCAGAAAATTCCATACTTTCCCATTCCTCCTCATTTTCCCCCTTAAACTATAGCTCCCCACCACTGCCTCATGGCAGACAGTCTCTGCTTTGCGGCCCTGCCCGCGGCTCCCTTGTGGTACAATCCAGAAACTTCTATCTCTTCTGCTCTGCCTCGGGTGAATTCTTTCACTGCCTGCCCCACTGCCTCGACCCGATCGGGTCCCCCCACATTTGGTGGCCCCCTGTCCAATCAGAGGACCCTACAATAAGAAAATGTAAGCAACAAGTTTTCTTTAACTTAATGTAATTTGCCTAGAAAACAAAGATCCTGTGTTTTGTCTTTATCAGGTCTTTGATTACTTAAAACAAAACAAAACAAAACAAAAAAACTTTTTTCTATTAAAAGACCTAAGTTTTTAACAACCATGTTACTTTTTGTATTTGTTAAATTTCATATAAGTATTGTCAAATAAGAAGTGAAGTTAATTTTTTTTAGGTTATATTTATATGAAATTCCTAAAAATCTGATCTGTCCTGGTACAGTATTGTCAGTCATAATTTTAAAATGTATGTCACATAATTAACCAAATGCCCTTCTCAATTGCATTATAATGAACTCTCAGCCATTAACCACAGCCATTTTTAAGTCTTTTGTCATTTATGGATAGTTATTGTTTTACTCTGATACTTTGGGCAAAAATGTTCCTACAAAAGTGTTTCATTTTCAAGGAGGTATGTTAAAAACACTTTGGCAAGTACAGGTTTCTGATAACTAAGATGAATTTGCCTTCACATGGGAGGTATAATAATAAACCATTCAAGAGCTTCCACAAGGCCATCTCATAGCCCCACAGTATGTCATAGAATGGGAGCCCCAGATCTGTCCCTTTTCGCCTTCCCACATCTGTAAAATGGGCCCATTCACTGACATTATAATACTGACATTTGAAGACTTGGCTCTGCTGCAGGACACTCTGTAGGCTTTGTTGGAATATCTGCGAGGGAGAAGATGAGTGCGTGAACCCACAGAAAATTTATGGCCCAGGTACTGCCATAAAATTTTGGGAGCTGTTTGTTTGGGTAAAAGGCATGTTTATCTCAGAAGTTATCTTTGATAAGATGCAAGTTTAAACAATCCCTAAAAATGTAAAGGAGATACAAGCCTTTGGAGGGATGCGGGGTCTTAAGAGAAAGTTTAGTCCCTACCTGGCACAGTGCTTCTATCCTTTATGCTGCATGGTAAAGAAAGGACACATGTTGGACTGTGGGTCAGAGCAAGAAACCATGTTTGAGAAGGCAAAAAAAAAAAAAAAAACTAATGAAGCCAACCGAAGTTTGGGGCATCCCCAAACAGGGCTACCATTTGAGTTAGAGGTGTGTGACTCCAGAGGTATGGGTCAGACACTGTGGCAGAGATGACAAAGCGGAGGGTGCCCCTAGGATTTTGGTCCCAGCTCTGGAAGAGGGGCAGAAACCCAATATACCCTCAGAGAGCAACAGTTCTAGCAGTGCACACAACGCCCTTTCTGGTGGAGCCTCTCAGAAAGAAATGAACCACAGCTGCCACTGGGCTGAACTCAGAAGGTTTGGCTGGTAATCACTCAGGAGCTCTGGCCATCAACTCTTTGCACTGATAGTTGGGCTGTTCTAAAGAGATTAACCTTATGGCTTGGACAGTGGGAAGCTGAGATGATTTGTGAATGGGCCCTTGTGGGGTCAAGATGTGTGGAAGGACATTTGAGTTTGCTTGTAAAAGTTTGAGGCAATCTTCACTGTCTTCCACATCCTGGTATAAGGCACTGACACTCCCTGGCCATCAAGAAGCTGATGTCCTCAGGTACCAGCCCTAACAACTGACCATTTTAGTAGGTACAGCAGATTGGGTAGTGAGAATGGCCAACGTGAAACCAGGATGGGATGGCAGATTGCCAAGGATGCTGGACGGCCCTTAGAATACGGGGACCCGATGAATGCAGTAACAGCATGTCACATGCTTTAAACAATGCCCAAGGCAACTACCAAAGGATTCTGGGGCCATCCACCAGAGTTCTCAACTGATGAGAAATAGAAAAATTGATAGGGGATGAGAAAAGCTGAGTACCATGTATGGATACCCTCACTGAATAGACAGTCAGCAGGGGTCACATTCCAAAGGTGATGATATGCAGCACTGGGCAAAAGCATAAGACATGCCCAGTAGAGGTTCCATTTCCTCTATAATGTGTGAACAGCAGGCTTGGTAGAAAAGAAATGTAGAATATTAAACCAGGAGATTAAATTACTAACAGGTAAAATTACCTTACCAAGTAGACTAAAATACTGTCCCAGGATTTAATACATTTAAATGATCCACCAGTAGGTCCTATTGCCCTGAATGCCAGGCTGGGGACCCCTGCTGAGGCACCCAATACTGTAAAGGTATGAAAGTCCCAGGAAACAGCCACTGTCCTACCATCACCATGGATCAATACGCTGTGCTGCTGAGAACACCAAGTCCCATCATGCCTGGGAAAAGAATTATCTCCTGTAATTTATACTCCCAGGATGGGTAAATAACACCCCGGAGTTAAGGAGAACTTCTCAATCTCCACTGGAATCTTATTATCGTGCTATAAGCTAGACCCGTTGAAACACATTATACCTGGCATGGAACATGCACCACTAAAAGAGGGAAGGAAGTGAAGGTTTTGGTCTGGCATATCCCACCCCCAGTCTATCTTTTCATGCCTGACAGTGCTGCGTCCTCCAGCCAACATGTATGGTAAGTATAACCAGGTCAAGTTCCAAAAGCTGCCCACCTCCCTCTCCTCAACGTCAAGTGGGCACATTCTGTTTCCCACTAGTATGATCATTTGGCTGCTGTCTTTATTCCCTCCACTGACCTGGAGGATGTAATAACCCTTACTAAATTCACCCACCAAGACTTGAATGATAGCCAATAGTCTGTCCTTACGGAACACTGAAATATCTCTAACGAGAACAACTCTCCTCCAAAATAAAATGGGCTTGGACATTACTATTGCCTTGAAAAGAAGCATTTGTGCCATTATCCAAACAGAATGTTGTGTGTTCATACCTGATAAGTCTACTAATGTGGCATCTTTTTAAAACCACATAAAGATACAAATGCATGTCGTGAGTGACCTCACCCCAAGCCTAAGGGACTTAGTAAATCAATAGTTCAGATCATGAAACTCTTGGTAGAAAAAGTTGTCACTAATTTGGGGAACTATTGCCTTAACCTATGATTTCTCTTGCATGTGTCTGTGTGATTGCTCTGACATCTATCTTCAGTGCGGCCACTGAGGCACCAAATGAGCCACCCTGATGCTAGTGAAATGCCTTGCTGAATGCTCAGGGCATATTGTGAAAGAAAGACTCATGTAAGATTGTAAGAGCCAGTCACGAGAGTTGAAATGTTGGAGGAGGTCATCAAGAAGATGTGACTGCCAGTTGACCCTCGTGCTGGACCCAGACAATTGGGAGGTCCTTACCCCTCCCCTGTCCTTGGAATGTATGTTCTGCTTGCCTGCCCCATTTCCAGAAGCTGTCCCCAAAATACAGTCTTGGGATAGAAATGTGGTGTGAGGCCATCTGGGTGGTATACATGACTGAGCCTAGTTAATGCCTCTACCTAAAACTTAATATTTGGCAGACAGGTGCAGGGATCTACTCATTTTCCCTTGCTTATTAAGATGGCCACCTGCTAATTTGGAGTGGCCTGACTCTTTCTTCAGTCTCTACTTATCCTCCGTGTATAGGGCCAGCTTGCAAACTAGCAATAGGCCTCTGTTAACAGGGAATGTTAAAAACAAAGAATTATCTGGCCCAAAATGTCTATAGTGCTAAAGTTGAAATAGCATGGTTTAGAGTCTATGTGCTACATAAGATGAAATTCTAATATTCTGCTATGATTGTAACTTGAAAGGTAAAAACCCAAACTCAGAGATTGTAAGTAGATTTTGAGTGGGAGAGAAGGGTCAAATTCAGACCTGCCTGAATCATATATAGAGCTCTTACCCCTACCCCACAGAGCGGTGCTGCTCATATTCTTTGTGTTAAAGGTTACATTTTTTTGTTTCCTTTTGCTTTGTTTATAATTTTCAGCTCTTCGTGAACTTGTACTTTTGTGAAATCCAGAAGAAAAATAAAGAATTACTTTCAAAATAAAATAAAAATAGAAAAAATTCAAAATACAAGCCCCCATTCTTATTAGTAGAAACAACCTGTTCAAAGGTAAATACAGTTATTTTGAAGTTTACTTTTTACTCTCAATTTCTGTACTTCTATTGTTGCTTACCAGTACAAAGTTCAGGAACAGGACAAGCTTCAGACCACAATTTTAGTAGCATTGCAATAAAACACATCAAAAATTATGCTACTTTTAAAATTAAGAACAAATTTTAAAGATTACAATTATAGTTTTTATTAAAGAAACCTCAGCTTTAGGGGAGCCTGGATGGCTCAGTTGGTTAAGCATCTGCCTTTGGCTCAGGTCATGATCCTGGGATCCTGGGAATGAGCCTGGCATTGAGCCTCTCTGCTCAGTGGGGAGTCTGCTTCTCCCCGCCTACCCCTCCCCTCCTCTAGTGCTCTTGCTCTCTCTCTCTCAAATAAATAAATAAAATCTTTAAAAAAAAAAGAAACCTCAGTTTTATTTTAGAGCAGTGTTCTTCTATTCACTCAAAAAAGTAGTTTTATCCAAGAAAAAAAAGGAAAAAGTAAGATTTATGTGGATATCAAAATAGACATTACTATAAGATCTAAAATGCACAATGTTCAAAAGGATGATTTCTCTTCTGGAATTATGAAAAATTACAAGAGAGAAAAAGGGGATTTGTGAAACATAATTTGCTTAAAAAATGGAACACTTCTGAACAGTTCTTCCAAAGCAGAAACAACTGGCATAATGGCAGAGGAGTAGGAGACCTAAATTTTGTCTGGTCCCAGGAATTCAGCTAGATAGGGATCAAACCATTCTGAACACCTACAAACTCAACAGGAGATCGAAGAAAAGAATAGCAGCAACTCTCCGAACAGAAAAGCAACCACTTTCTGGAAGTCATATTCCATCCCTTCATTATATTTACCCTTATGTTTGTACATATATAAGTTTTTCTTTCTTTAAAATTTTGGGAGGCACTTTCTTCTAACAGACCAAAATATGCCCAAAATCTAGTGTGTGGCACTGATCTATGCACCAGCCTGATCATATTTGATATGATATGATATAATTTGATATTCTGGTTTTTTTTCTTTTTCTTTTTCTTTTTCTTTTTTTTTCTTTTTTCTTTCTTTCCCTTTCTTTTCCCCTGGTTTCAGGTCTCTTCTGATTTGTTTAGTGTATATTTTTCTGGGGTCATTGTTACCCTGTTAGCATTTTGTTCTCTCATTCATCTATTTTCCTCTGGACAAAATGACAAGATGGAAAATATCACCTCAAAAAAAAGAACAAGAGGCAATACTGACTGCCAGGGACCTAATCAATATGGACATTAGTAAGATGTCAGAACTAGAGTTCAGAATGACGATTTTAAAAATACTAGCTGGGCTTGAAAAAAGCATGGAAGATATTAGAGAAACCCTTTCTGGAAAATTAAAGAACTAAAATCGAACCAAGTCGAACTCAAAAAGGCTATTAATGAGGTGCAATAAAAAAAATGGAGGCTCTAATTGCTAGGATAAATGAGGCAGAAGAGAAATTAGTGATATAGAAGACCAAATGATGGAAAATAAAGAAGCTGAGAAAAAGAGAGATAAACAACTACTGGATCATGAGAATTCGAGAGATAAGTGATACCATAAGATGAAACAATATTAGAATAATTGGGATCCCAGAAGAAGAAGAAAGAGAGAGGGGCAGAAGGTATATTGGAGCAAATTATAGCAGAGAACTTCCTTAATTTGGGGAAGGAAACAGGCATCAAAATCCAGGAGGCACAGAGAACCCCCCTCAAAATCAATAAAAATAGGTCAACACCCCAACATCTAATAGTAAAACTTACAAGTCTCAGAGACAAAGAGAAAATCCTGAAAGCAGCTCGGGAGAAGAGGTCTGTAACCTACAATGGTAGAAACATTAGATTGGCAACAGACCTATCCACAGAGACCTGGTAGGCCAGAAAGGACTGGCATGATATCTTCAGAGCACTAAATGAGAAAAATACGCATCCAAGAATACTGTATCCAGGTAGGCTGTCATTGAAAATAGGAGAGATAAAAAGCTTCCAGGACAAACAAAAACGAAAGGAATTTGCAAACACAAAACCAGCCCTACAAGAAATATTGAAAGGGGTCCTCTAAGCAAAGAGAGAGCCTAAAAGTAACATAGACGAGAAAGAAACACAGACAATATACAGTAACAGTCACCTTACAGGCAATACAATGGCACTAAATTCATATCTTTCAATAGTTACCCTGAATGTAAATGGGCTAAATGCCCCAATCAAAAGACACAGGCTATCAGACTGGATAAAAAAAACAAGACCCATCGATATGCTGTCTGCAAGAGACTCATTTTAGACCCAAAGACACCTCCAGATTGAAAGTGAGGGGGTGGAAAACCATTTACCATGCTAATGGACACCAAAAGAAAGCTGGGGTGGTAATCCTTATATCAGACAAATTAGATTTTAAACCAAAGACTATAATAAGAGATGAGGAAGGACACTATATCATACTTAAAGGGTCTATCCCACAAGAAGATCTAACAATTGTAAATATCTATGTCCCTAACATGGGAGTAGCCAATTATATAAGCCAATTAATAACAAAAGCAAAGAAACACAGCGACAACAATACAATAATAGCGGGGGACTTTAACATCCCCCCCTCACTGAAATGGACAGATCATCTAAGAAAAAGATCAACAAGGAAATAAAGACTTTAAATGACACACTGGACCAAATGGACTTCAGAGATCTATTCAGAACATTCCATCCCAAAGCCACAGAATACACATTCTTCTCTAGTGCCCATGGAACATTCTCCAGAATAGATCACATCCTAGGTCACAAATCAGGTCTCAACTGGTACCAAAAGATTGGGATCATTCCCTGCATATTTTCGGATCACAGTGCTTTGAAACTAAAACTCAATCACAAGAGGAAAGTCAGAAAGAACTCAAATACATGGAGGCTAAAGAGCATCCTACTGATGAATGAATGGGTCAACCAGGAAATTAAAGAAGAATTAAAAAAAATTCATGGAAATAAATGAAAATGAAAACACAACTGTTCAAAATCTTTGGGATGCAGCAAAGAAAGTCCTAAGAGGAAAGTATATAGCAATACAAGCCTTTCTGAAGAAACAAGAAAGTTCTCAAATACACAACCTAACCCTACACCTAAAGGAGCTGGAGAAAGAACAGCAAATAAAGCCTAAACCCAGCAGGAGAAGAGAAATAAAGATCAGAGCAGAAATCAATGAAATAGAAACCAAAAGAACAGTAGAACAGATCGAGACTAGGAGCTGGTTCTTTGAAAGAATTAGTAAGATTGATAAACCCGTGGCCAGACTTATCAAAAAGAAAAGAGAAATGACCCAAATAAACAAAGCAGAAACAATTACCTATAGCCATTCAAACAATGCTAATTTTTAGTTACATTGTGTATGCTTTTCTTTTTCATGTTATTCTATTTAACAACATTAAACCTCAGTTAGCTGTAGTCTCACAGTTCCTTTCTCTTACAGATTCACTATGTATTCATTAATTTTACTGTCATGGAATGCACATAGCCATTAATACTGGACAAGATTCAGTGAGAAGCTTCATACAACATTCACATTGTTCCTGCAGAATTGACAAAGTCCCTTCAGAATCATCTGCTGGCACTGTCAAAACCATTAAATCAATATTACTTGGGCATATAAAGGTAATTTGATTTTGTGAATATTTTAAAGGATAGAAGACTAGATGTGATGATGGATGGTCGCTCTGGACTGAATTGTGTCCCCTCCCCAAATTCATATGTTAAAATCCTAATCCCTTGTACCCTAGATGTGACTCTATTTAGATATAGGGCCTTCAAAGAGGTACTAAGGTAAAATGAGGTCATAATGGTGAGACGTGATGCAATATGACTGGTGTCCTTGCAGGACGAGATTAGGACACAGACATTTGTGCACAGAGAAAAGACCTGCTAAGGTGTAGCAAGAAGGCAGCCATTAGCAATCCAGTGAGAGAGGCCTCAGGAGAAACCAAAGTTTCCCAACACCTTGATCTTGGACTTCTAGACTCTAGAACTGTGAGAAAATAAGTGTCTGTATTAAGCCACCCAATCTATGCCACAAAATTGTTATGGCAGCCGTAGCAAACTAATACAGTGATTTAACTTTTTGAGCAAATGACAAAGAAAAAATATCACTCAAGTTACTAGTCTCTTTATATTAGGAAAACATTGGCAATGGCTTAAAACCTGGTCTTGTACATCATCAAAGAAGGCTACTAAAGGGGTGCCTGGGTGGCTCAGTTGAGTTGAGTGTCTGACTCCTCATTTCAGCTCCGGTCATGATCTCAGGGTCGTGGGATCAAGCCCTGCGTCGGGCTTCACACTCAGTGTCGAATCTCCTTGAGATTCTCTCTCTTCCTCTCCCTCTGCCCCTCCCCCATGTTCATTTTCGCTCTCTCTCTCTCTAAAAATAAATAAACAAAACTTTAAAAAAAGGACTACCAAATACATACACAGAAATAGAAGCAAATAATAAATATTAATTAAAGTCAAAATATTCTTTAAACATTAAAACATTAAATATATTTTAAAATGCATTGTCAACATGGATCACCTCACCCATGCTTTAAGTAATTCTAATTGGGAAAACATTAAATCCAAACTAGCATTCAACAAATTCAAATGAAACATGTAAATAATGTGAATAGGAATTATGGCAAGGAAAAATTTGCCTGAATAAAATCAGCAGTGTAAACTACTGGAATTGTGTGCTTTTAAGAAACATTCAATGATAACTGACAAGACTATAATTGACTAATTTTTGGGTATGTTAAAGTGATCCATCATCAATTTAATTCACCTATTTAAAAAATATATATAGTCTTCATACTTGGCAGTGAGTGTTTTTTGCTTTTTTGTTTTTTAAATTTGTTTTCTGAATTTAACTGTGGAGTTAAATTTGACAAACCACTCTCCCTGAACAAATGTCATTTTGGAAACAGGTTTTAATATAAAATTATATTTCTACTGATGCAATATACAAGAACTTAATGAAATATCAATAACAGTATTATTCACAACTTGAAAAATGTTTGTTGAGCAATAAGTAGTGGAAAGCTTGTATATTCTGGATATAAAGGGGAAAAAAGGGTAAAAAATAATGTTATCTACACTGATGACTCCATATGCAAGACCAGTGTTTTCATTAATTGGATTTTCTTATTTAATGTTCTTATGTTGCAAATGGAGGAAGAATATTACATTTTAGTATGAATTTAATTCTCTTAGCAAAGTCAGAACAAAAAACACATGTAATCTAATATAGCACCTGTATCTTAAGAGATGACTCTTCCTTTTTAGGACAAAGCTAGAAAGATAAAACATTAAAACAATTAATTCAAACATCACAACTTTTAACTTCACTGCCTACACTACCCCTCAATTCCTCTTCTTTGAAACATTTTAATTGAGCCAATATCTAATCATTATTCTGGCATTTTCGTAAGAATAGGAATTTGTTAACTCATTTACACCAATAAGAAATATACCAATTTTATAATGTCCTTACTTTGCTCTAAGTATACTTTAGGCACTGCTAGATAAATACCATAAAATACCAAAACTGCAGAACTAAGATTGTCAGGCTCAGTATCTCACCTGTTATCAGATGTCCAGATATCTAAACTGACATTGGATCAGTTTGCCTAAATTTAGTAGAACTTAAGTTCAAATGTCAGGCTGATTTTATGCAATAGAGATATTATTTTACAAGACAAATTATTTGTGGGGTGCCTGAATGGCTCAGTCAGTAGAGCATGTGACTCTTGATCTCAGGGTTGTGAGTTCAAGCCCCACGTCTGGGGTAGAAATTACTTTAGAAAAATTATAAAAAAAAAAAAAGAAGACAAATGATTTGTTTCAATACAGCATCCTTTCTCCTATCAAATGGCTTTCAGTGCTCATCATTAAAGACTTACAATATTCATATATGACATTTTTGTGAGCAATTAGCAAAGGCTAGAGTTCACATGTTCAGAAAACCTAAATGGAGGACACCTGTTTCAGCATGAATTTTGTCAAATGCATTTCTGCTTTCAATTTTTCTCCCTGTCTTACTCTTATTTTGTTTCTGGATTAATATTATGAGATTTGAGCATTCACCTTTTGGAACCATATCATAGTATATTAGCAGTAGCACTAGTTAAATTGTAAATACTCTTTCTAAGGCAATGAGGCACAATACAAAATAATTAAAAGATTCATTTATAATAGCTTTGAGTTTCTGCTCTGCTAAGGACTAATTAAAACAATAATTTTAAGTTATTTAAATAGATATTCCAGGGGCTTCCATCTAATGCTGTCAGTTGATTCCATAGAGGTACAATGGGCCTAAGAATGTGTATTTAAAAAACAAATCTCAACACTAGTTATTGACCAGGCAGAGATGAGCTTCCTGGAGTCACACCATAAAACTCAGAATGATTTCAGCATTTTTGCATTGTGGGTGGGCTTAAGTGGTGAAAACCTTGTATCTTATTTTCTATGCTGTTCCAGGAGATTCAGCGAGACTTTCATTCTCTTCCCCCCTTGCTACTTCAACAGTGCCCTTTTATTTTATATATATATATATATATATATATATATATATATATATATACACACACACATACATACAGTTCAATTAGATCAGTTCATTTAACACTCAAAATATATAATATATTGGATTTTCCTTTTCCTGGTCAAAACTAACCTACACCATCTATATTCTTCATTCTGCTGCACTTCCTCAGCCCCCAGAAAGATATTCCATTAATCAATCTCCATCTCACTTATATCTAGAATTTCTGTGCCTTCATGTTTTTATATTCATTTTTTTTAGTTACGTATTCATTCATTCATCGAATACTTTTTGAGTACTGACTGGTCAGGCACTAGAGATACAATGATTACCAGGACAGATACGGTCTCTGTTTTTATGTTCTGCTGTGTGTGGGTCTACGGGCAAGTAAATAAGCAGATTCAAAGTGTGGTGTTTGGAACAGCAACATTGACATCATATGGGAGGATGTTAGAAATGCAGAATCTCTGGCCCTACCATAGATTTCCAAAAATCCGTATCTGATTAGATCCACCAGTAATGTGTAGGCACATAGAAGCTTGACAAGCACTGTCGTGGAGAAAATTAAGGGCCTTAACGAAACTTCATAAACATTCAATAAATGTTTATTTTTTCCAAAATAAATTATTTTTTTCCAAAACCTGCATTCCCGTCAAACCAGATTTCTCAATTCAAATCTTTTCCCCATTTCCCCAGCTTATGCTTCCATCAACAACACTCTTTATCCTTTCTTGAAATACACTTGGTTTTTTTGCATCTTTTATTTTTCCATGTTTGTCTCTAAATCCGGAATGTACCTGTCAAGGTCCCTCTTGAATAATACTAGTAGCAGTAATAATGATGTCCATTACCTTTGGCTGAGCACATACCTTGTGTCAAGCATTCTTTTAAAAGCTCCATATTTATCAGTTCATTTAACATTCACAACACTGTTTTAGGAGGGTACTATTATTATCCTCATTTTGCAGATGAGGAACTGAGACACAGAGAAGTTTAATACTAACTACTCCATTACAAAGTCTTTCTCTATTCTCTTAGTGGGATACAAGTCCTTCCCCCACTCTGTTCCCGTCCTAAGGAACTTGTTACTCCTAACTAATGGCTGTTTCCATATTTCTCTCATTACACTTCTGCTACACATTAATCTCTCCCCAATATACATAAATCTCCTTCGAGACTTAAATATTTTACATCTATGAGCACATATTTCCACTGGATTTACAGCATTGTGAGGGTTCAAATATAATTGCAGGATTGGCTAATTTAATATTTGATACTATATTTTCCAAGCATCAAATAATATGTGTTAGAAATAGAAGAAAAAGTATATGAGACAGAGTTTACTTAGCAACATTGTGGCAACAATGAATTAGATGTTGCTTTAGAAATTGTTTTAGTTTGTTTTCTGTTCCTTAGAATGAAATTTCATATCAATACCAACCTGTTGCTTTCACTTATTTTTTCTCACTCATTAATGCCTTTTCCAAATCACTTTATTTCACCTCTTTATGAAATTCAATTAAAATAAATTATCCCACCCTTTGTGTGGTTGAGTTGGCTGAAAGAATGCAACCCAATAATGCAATAATGCCCTAAAGAATGTAACCCAATAAGGTGCTCAAAATCTAATAGAGTAAACATATTCAAATAAATTACTGTGCATATAATTAGTGAGAAGGTAGAGTCAGGTACAGTGTACAGCATGGCTTAGGAGGGGAGTGATGACATCTAGTGATGACTTTCTAGAAGAGAGATGGAGCAAATCCTGAAAGTCTGTGACGGTGTTGACATTTAAGGCAGAATATGAAAGCTGATGGTGGCTATACATGCAAACAGGTGTACCAAAGGAAGAATAACAGAATATATCAAATTATGCATAGATCGAATTATGTAATAACCTGTGATCTCAGGAAACTCACAAAGGTTATACTATTGCTACAGGTGTATTTGTTGCGGAATAGTGGACAAGGGCATCAGGCAATGAACATGTCCATGTAAGTAGAGAACAGATAATAAAGAACCCAAAGCCTGGAGCCCACGCGATTCAAGTTGTATTGACATAATCAGTTTCTTGGCCAATATTTAGGTGTTTGATACAATTTTCCATTTACATAAATTTGTTTATTCATGTAAATTCCAGTTGAAAATCTAGTGGCACTCTATCAAAAGGAAGTTTCATATTAGGGACATGAAGTTAACCTTTTGAGGTTTTCATCACCATTCCATGCTTTTCTAAAACAAGGACAAATTTTTGTTTCATTTTTGGGGGCACCTGGGTGGCTCAGTCATTAAGCGTCTGCCTTCGGCTCAGGTCATGATCTCAGGGTCCTGGGATCGAGCCCCGTATCGGGCCCCCTGCTCCACGGGAAGCCTGCTTCTCCCTCTCCCACTGCCCCTGCTTGTGTTCCCTCTCTTGCTGTGTCTCTCTCTGTCAAATAAATAAATAAAATCTTTAAAAAAAATTTTTTTGTTTCATTTTTGAGTATGGATCAGCAGATGAAATTCTTTTTTTTTTTAAAGATTTTATTTATTTGAGAGAGAGAGAGAAAGAGAGAGAGAAATAGCATGAGAGGGGAGAGGGTCAGAGGGAGAAGGAGGCTCCCTGCTGAGCCGGCAGCCCAATGTGGGACTCAATCCCAGGACTCCGGGATCATGACCCGAGCGGAAGGCAGTCGCCTAACCAGCTGAGCCACCCAGGCCCCCAGCAGATGAAATTCTTAGAAGCCATCTCAAACTGTTGATGAGGATAATGTGTTATCATTAATGAGCCCATGGCTCATGGAATATCCTGGTAACAAAGTAAACTTAAATAATCTTTTAATTTAAAAGTTTTAACTTTTCCAGGTTTTATGCAGTAATCAAAATGATGAATATGAGATTCCATTTATAGAACTCATGGAGGCTTTAAAGCAATGTTTCTGAAATTTCTGTGAAAATAAAAATATTTATAAAATAGTATTATATGAATCCGTTTATTGTTTGACCATATTTCAGAATTATAAATTATTTCCTCCTTTATTTTTATTTTTCTCTGGTCAAATGTTATAAAAATATATGAGTGCATTGGGTGAAATATATTTCTATAAGGGTAGAATAATTAACAACTTGATCAGTAACAGGTCAGCAAACAACAGTAAACTACTCAAATTATTATCAGTTTTGAGGAAGATAAAAATACAATGCCCTTGAACAATTATAACATATCTTATATTCTAACAAATAAGAATTATATACAAATTCACTTTATAGGGATGGGAATAATTTTCATGGAATAATATAACTATGTAAGTTTAGTTTATAGCAAAATAGTTTATAAAATACTTGATATAAAGTTTTGTATACCATTGGTAGACAACGTGGTGTATATATTTTTTATTGTTGTCCTTAACATTTGAGTATTAACATTTGGGTCAACTGTGCCTGTTAGAAAGCTACTATTCCTTTTCCTCTGTCTTGAGTTATCTTATATGTATCCATAGGAATGGAAATACAAAAGCAAAGGAGCCAAGTGTTATGAAAAAAGAGTCATTTATTAATTTGAAAAATGAATCCCATCCTAAGAAAATAGACCTGACCATCTTAGCAATGAAAAACACAATAATAAAATATAATGTATAACAATGTCACATGTAAAAGGAGCTTAAAAAATATAATATATATATTTATATATTTTGATAATAGATTATCATTTTAAACTTGGAGTAATAATTCACTGAACAAAAAATATCAAAAAAGAAGGCCATAGCTCTCTGACTAAACTGTATTAAGTATATAAACATTTAATACATTTTAAAAGGTAGATTTTCAACTCTACATATCTAAGGAAGACCCAGATTTTGGATGGTTCAGTTTTATGTACATACTTTATTTAAAATTTATATAAAAATATTTCACACTGATATAAATAAAGTATAATTTTGACATTAAATCAAATCCCCAATATATATTGTGGAAGTTTGGATGCAAATTCATTAAGTATGACATTATTTCCTTTGTCCAGAGTTTCTTTTTCAGCTGACAATATGTATATTTCATATTGATAATTGCCTCTAAATCCCAATGATTAAATTTCATCATCCATAGTTATGTTTAGGGAAAATGTTTAATTAAAGATCAGTCTTAAGCTCTATCCAGAGTATTAGTTAGATATATGTCAAGGCTCAAAGTTCTTTTGATATTCAGTCAATACTGGTTTATTCAAGATTATTAAAATCTTTGATATAACCATTTGTGAGGCTTATTTGCTTTTTAATAGACTTTATTGAAATTTAGTGGGAAAACGGACAATCATATTCTCTTCATACTTTCTGGATTTGCTCCCAGACAATAAAAACATATTTTAGTTTTGTACATTTTATAATATTTCTACTTTTCCCTTTAAAAGAGAGGCATAAAACTTGAAACTCCTTTTCTTCCAGAAGACTCAGCGTAGAATCTTTCCCTTGATATCTGCACATGTTCTAGCCTTCTCTCCAGGTTCAAAGGCAGGCAGCTTTGCCTCTCCCCCTTCCTCGAATAAAGCCGAATTGTAATACATGGAGCTATTTTTTTGAGCTCATGGTACCTCAGAACAAAACATGCACGTGGGTAATGGGAACAAAGACATCAAGCAGAAAGGCAGAAATCTAGATTTAGTGTGGAACAGAAAGAAGGAAAACAGGAGTTAGGTTATAATTTGAGAAAATTCAACTATTGCTGGGTTTACCCTCCATTTCACCATCAAGGTCAGCACTTTTTCTGTAAAGCACCCCATGGTAAATAGGCTTTGTGGGTCTGGCTTTTGTAATTACGTGTATGAATCCACGCTTTCCCAATCATCTAGTAAATAAATACACGTTGGGCATTAAACATGTTATTAGCACTTTAATCGAAGTCATGGTGAGTAAAGAAGTACTTTGGTTTTTTTTCTTCAAAGAGTTTGCAGTTAAGAAAAGGGAAGAAAAGACCAATTTTCACCAATCAACAATGAAATTATAACATGACTTAAGAAACTCGGTTAAGTGCCCTCTGGTTATGTTAGCGCAGTGGGCAGCGTGGGGTGGGGGAGGGGGGCGAGAATGGACTGAGGAGTAGAGTCCCGACGCCGTGCCTCAGATCCCCATGCGACAGAGCTCCCCAGGCAAGCAGGATCACGGGAGTCCCAAACAGCACATTCATGAAAAAAGCAGACTTTGGAGCAAAAACTGCCTGGGTTCAAATCACAGCCCCGCCGCTGTCAGGGGCAAATTACTCAATGCTTTCTCTTTCAGTGTTCTCATCTGTAAAATAATAATTATGGCTCATTATGTGATGGGATTATGACAGAATGTGTCGATATTTATAAACCTCAGAACAGTGCAGGTGCTTAATAGCTCTCTAAATGTTTCCCATTATTATTTCTATTACTGTTATTATTACTATCATTGCCATTGTTATTAATCTATAGGGATACTAATCTGCTTTAAGCCCATGGTATATTGGTAGCATCCAGGAAACTTACATTCATTTTTCTTCTGTGTCTTTGTTTTGTTTTATTTTCAATTAATATTTTACACGTATGTGGAGGGATCATTCACATGGTTATTGTTAATGTATAATGTATACATGATATATTATTTTTCTTTGTTTTCTGTTAGAAAGAGACAGTGAAAGGAGGAAGGAGAAGCAGGGAAGAGAGAGGGAGAGAAAGAGAGAATAGAGCAGGTTTGGGGCATGTTAAGAGAGTCAAGCATGCTGATCTTCTATTTCCCTCTACCGTCCCTGCCAAGAAGAATGATTTCCTAACTACCAACTAACAAATGCAGCATGTAAATGCCTGACAATCCCTTCCAGGATCGTTCTTTTCAAAAAGTACTGCTGATTTTGCAATTCTGATAATAACAAAATAACTATTACTTGATAGGACTTATTTTCAAGAAGCAAAATACATTTTTGCATTAATATACTTAATTTTACTACTTATGGAATTTATTTTATTTATTTATCTTTTTAAAGATTTTATTGATTCATTTGTGAGAGAGAGACAGAGAGACCATAAGCAGAGGGAGAGGCAGAGGGAGAAGCAGACTCCCCACCGAGCTGGGAGCCCAGTGTGGGGATCGATCCTAGGACCTGGAGATCATGATGTCAGATGCCTAACCATCTGAGCTACCCAGGCACCCCTACCACTTATGGAATTTATATACCCATAGCTATATACAATACAGAAATAGTCCTATTATTATAATCAGGAGTAATGGTAATATAATAAAAACAGTTAATATTTGGTTAGAGTTTACTTTTTTATTCATTTTTATTTGGCTAGATTTTAAAGCTTATGCATTCTATATAGTCTGCTAAATATACCTCATAAAATAATACATACATTTTTCTTTCTTTTCTAAAAAAAAAAAATTAAAGCCCTCTCAATAGGCAACAAAAGCCTTTTATATTTTTTCAAATAACAGAATTTGGTTCAGGGGTTCTCCATATATGCAAATTTCCTTTTTTGACCAAACTTCACTGCCATTTGACTTCTCCAAGGGACAATGTCCAATGTATCGCAAAACCTCCTAGTCTATTTGGAGAAAAATGCAGTAAAAGTTATGAAGGATAGTCGTCTGAAGAAAGGCAGGCAGGGACAAGGGGCCCCTGCCCTAAGAGGAAACCACCCTAAGGATTTTACACGACCCTGGAAGAGCCCTCCACCCTTCCCCACATGACAGATAGGTGATGAAAACCTGCTTGGATGATAGGTGCAGAGAGTGTTAATCAGATTAAAACAGCCCTCCAACAAGCCCATAGAAACCCCTAGACTTATAAACTCCGATGGCAACCCTCTCGGGTCCCTGCAGTCTTTGCGAGCTTTGCATTATCCCTCAATAAACTTTGCTTCACTATTACTCAATAAACCTTGCTTTGCTGCACACTACTCTGCCTGGTCTACCTCTTCATTCTTCGAAGCAGCGTAGCCAAGAACCTCAGGCACCAAAGGAAAAAATCCTGTTACAAAAGCAAGGCTTTCTTTTTGTTTGTTTTTCCATTTGTGATGATTCTCTCCTTTTTTTGGGGGGGGGGGAGATTGGGGGGAGATGATTTGCATCATTCCATTTATATTCACTATACATAACCTTGCAGCTCAGCATCCAACCTGTCAGCTCAGCAGTCAAAGTAACAACGTCATTGATTGTTAATATTGAGGGACTTCTGTTCAATCAGAAAAGACTTAGTAAGTACGTAAGTGGTAAGTGCTATATTAACCATGAGAGAACTGAAAGACAACTAAATCATGGACCCTGCCCTCAAAAAACTGATAGTCTTAGAGGAGTCAGACATTTATACAATGTATATAAGCATGAGACTCAAATAGTGCTTTAAATAAGTTTTTAATAATGTGTTTTTTGAGCCTGACAGATAGGATAATCCTGACTCATAATTTCAAGGGACAGCACTTAGCAACTTACACATAGTACATCATAGACGCTGATAGCAGAGATTGATAATATAACAGTTGGTCACTGCTCTGTAGCAGAGGCTTGGATGTCCCCACCTCCCCCAGGACACTCATTCTTTAGTTACTTCATCATGCTGACAACTAGAAAAACTAAGGAAAGGGATTCAGAAGCCTGGAAGTAAGAGATTGTTTTAGTCAGCTTGGGCTGCTATAACAAAATATCATGAACTGACTGCTTTAACAGCAAACATTTATTTCTCACAGTTCCAGAGGATAAGAAGTCCAAGATGAAGGTACTGGTAGACTGGGCTCTTGATGAGGGCTCTTTTCTTGATTTGCAGATACATCTCTTCTTGATGTATCTGCACGTGGTGTAAAGAGTGATTGCAAGTTCTCTGGTCTCTTCTTGTGAGGGAACTAATCCCATCATGAGGACCCCTCCAAATACTATCACATTATGGGTTAGGGCTTTTTTTTTTTCTTTCTTTTTTTTAAGATTTTATTTATTTATTTTAGAGATAGAGAGTGAACGTGAACTGGGGGAGGAACAGAGGGAGAGGGACAAGAAAACTGCGCTGAGCACAGAGCCCAACGTGGGGCTTGATCCCATAACCTTGAGATCATGACCTGAGCTGAAATCAAGAGTCAGAAGCTTAACTGACTGAGCCACCCTGGCACCCCTGGGTTACGGCTTTAACATATAAATTTGGGGGAACACAAGCATTCAGTTCATAACAGGGATACTCAAGGAGCTCAGGATAATGGCTCCCAACTAGTACAAAAATATTTTCATACTTTAAAAATATTTTAATACCTTAAAAACCATGAAGAGCTCACATAAATGGAAATAAGCTAAATATAAGCCCTGCTACACTAAGATGGACCCCAAAATATGAACAGATTTTAGCAACACATGTTATATGAGGCTAAGAGGCTGGGTTTATTGAGTACCTGAATATGTCATCTGCAGTTAGGTGAATTATATAATCATGTCATTGGATCCGTACCATACTGTAAAATTGATACATTACCATCTCATCATGTTGCTTCCAAATTGCACCTTTTAACATCTTCAAATCCTGAATTCTTATTAGAGCTCCTGCTTCTCCATCTACTTTCCTTGGTGATCTACTTTGTGTTTCTTATCTTTCTCATTAATTGTGGCGTAGCACCCCAAGGTGTAACTCTAAGCATTCCTTTATTTCAGAAAGCTCTAGCTACAGAATAAAAAGGAGTGAGTCCCTTATTCTTAGTCCTTGAAGAACACCTCCCATTAAATAGAATTTGCCACATTAACCCAGTGAAAAAGCTTCATTCAGTCTTGATATTGAAATTTGGGTGATAGTAACTCAGATGAACACAGTAGAGACGTAATTTTTCCCTTGTTTTTTAACCTTAAGTGTAGTGTAATCTTACATTTTGCTTATTTTTTTCTGTTGAAGTAACTGGTGTGAATCTAAACACAATCACATCTTTTGTCTGTTTTCATTTGAAAAAACTATGGCAGGAAGTACTTACTTTATAACACTAGCTCTGCAGAACCTATTTCCTTTCCATGTTCAAATGTCATGAATATTTATGAACCCAGAGATGGAAGCAGTAAAATAAAATAAATTGGCTTGAGCCAAACACTATTCTGTGATCTTTTCCAGTTCATTCAACTGACGGCCACTTGACCAAGACCTCACTCAAATGAACTTACGCATTAAACTACTCACTGAAAAATTGATTTCCCAAATGTTTTCCAATTACAAAATCACATGGAGTTTCACAGAAGCATTCTGCAAAACAATCAGTATTGGTAAGACTTAATTTTGTTGCAAAATTTTAAAAATCTACTGCTGGTTATTGTTTGTTGGTACTCAGGCCCTCAAACCCTTTTCTACAGTGTGCTCATATAAAACTTTGCATTTTTGCTCTAGAAATTTTGTGTTCCCTTCTTTGTAAGAGAAATATGCTTCTTTTGGCCATGTGACTTATGGGGCCTCACTGTGGGAAGAGCATAATTCATGACTCCATTGTCAGGGGTGGCCATTTGACTTTCTTTAGTCAATGAAATGTGGGCAAAAATGATGCAAGTCTATTCCAAGTGGAAGTTTAACTAACTCTTCTGTATTTCTGCTAACTCTTTTGCATTTTCCCTCTACCATGAGAATAGCACTTCTCAAATAGGGTCTGTTCTTTTGAATCAAATTCCAGAATGAGGAAATATATGAAACCAAGGCTCCTGAAACTCATACCTGATAACATGCAATATGAGTGAGAAACACAGCAGTATATTTATAAGCCATGGAGACTGGCGGGTTGTAAATGAAGCATAACTAGTAAAGTTGGTACTGGAAATGGGATGCTTTCATAAGTCTACATTCTAGCACTGGCTTGTGCTGTTAGGGGAAAGATAAGGCCAAAACTGTTACTGCATGTTTGAAAAACAGTCACACCATGTTAGAAAAAAGCAAAATGTTTTTTTTGCTTCAGGTGGAAATTCCACCTGTGACAATTAAGACAGATAACGTGCTGAATGAGTTTTTGTTAAAGAGTTTGGAATAAGTAATGTTATGGATAAGACTTAGTTGTTATCAGGTACATTTGACAAGCTACTAGAAGAAACAGATTAACTTAGAAAAGAGTTGGTTGGTTTGTAAGAGGGGGAAAAGTAGAGGATCCAGAAATTCCAGTGCTTGCAAAGTGGGAGATGGAATAGATAAAAGATAAATTAAGTTTCAGTCACAGGGAAAAGACCAAATCCAGGATGTGGCTGTTGGTGACTTTGTTAAAAAAAAAAAAAAGCAAAATGAAAGAAAAAACAAGCGGCACTCTTAATTCACCCTTAAAATTCTTTTAGGTGGCAAAATGTCTCAGAGTAAACAGACTGATAAATGGAAATAATCTATATCTTAGTTTAGAGAGAGAAGCATGCTTCGAAAAAAATTAGGTGTCAAGTTATTTCGACAATTTGCCAGATTGAAATCACATATATATAACGCTGGTAAAATTGTTGAGTGAAAAGTGACCAGCCCAAATTTAAAATATATTAAAACTGTTCAAGATATAAAATATAAAGTAACCTGTGGGCTACCAAGTCTCCAGGACAGAATGAAAGCTGAAGAAAATCTCTCAGGTCTTATATAATAACCTATACTTTAGGATGAAATAACTTTTAATCTTAAAGAAAGCACTTCTCAGAGAGTGGAGTCAAGAGCTGAGAACCAAGGGAAGGCTATTCTCATGTATAGAAACTAAGACCTAATCAAGAAACACTCCCTATTCCCAAGATTACAGGCCATATCAGGAGCAAATTTTTATAATTTTTTTTTAAGATTTACTTATTTACTTGAGACAGAGAGAGAGAGAAAGAGGGTGAGCACAAGGGGGTGGGGCAGAGGAAGAGGGAGAGAGAATCTCAAGCAGACTCCCCACTGAGCACAGAGCCTGACACGGGCCTCGATCTCAAGCCTTAAGATCATGACCTGAGCCGAAATCAAGAGTTGGATGCTCAACCAACAACCACCCAGGCACCCCAAGTTTTTATAATTTCTATAGATATAACTGCTATATGCCTCCAGTTCCTGTTTCTGAATAGGATTAATCATTATTGTCATTTTATCTCTGTTTTGTCAATATATCTTAAGTGTTTGGGGGACAAATCTTTTTTTTTTTCTTTTAAAGTTTTAGTTTCTTAATCAAGATACAGCTGATGTAGAGACTATTACAAGACTTTGTGTCTTCGGCCCATTGCTGAGATAGAATGGGCTTTTAGACTATCTTTCTGGAGGACGAGTTTGCATGTGCTTTGCATGAAGAGGGAAAAAAGAAGGCAAGTGAGTATTTGTGAACACAGAGCTGTCATTTCCAAATATGCTCTCCTCTATTTATCTATGAGAGGAACTAACATCTTTTTGCATATTACCTACGTTTCAGTGTCTCCCTTTGGGCAGGATGAAATTCACCAGCCACATTGTGAGGCTTGACATGTTGACCATTGAATTATGAGTTCAAATAATAAAGATCAGTTCAAAGCAGATATTTTAAAGGCCATGGTATGTTCCCACAAGCAATCTTACTGTTTTACCCTGTACCAAGAATGGTATCCAACAAATACGAGTTACTCCTGCAGCCTAATATAGAAAACACACTGAGCCAAGCTTCAACCACACCAAAGCTGCCAACATGTGACAGATAGAAATATACCATGTTGTAAACCACTGATACCCTGGGGCCGTTTGTTACTACACTATAACCTTCACAAACTGGTGAACAATGTCCTATGCCTGCCAAACTGAAATCCTGAAAATTTTATATTACCTTAACCCTTCCAGCTGGGTTCTGATTAATTACTGCCTATTGGAGGTACTTGCATGAAATCAGAAAATGGACTGAAGATAATACATTTTTTAATTTCTGGCAATGGCATCAGCTGTTGTGCCTCCTACGTTCCTTTACCATCAGAAGAAAAGTGGGGTCTTAGTTTACCAGGAATACCACTTTCTCCACCCATACATTCAACCCTATGCCTCCTACAGTTTGTGATCCACCAAGAGCATTGCCTTTTTCTCATTTACTCTTGCATTCCTAGTGGATAGTAACAGCTTCTTGCTCTTAGAATGCTCTGGGGGAACATCACCTTCCTTTTTGTTTATTTTTGTTCCTCCAGCCCATCTAATTTCTAACACTTCTATAACAAATTTCTTATATCAAATCTCTTTCTAATTTAATTTAAATACTAGGACTATTTTCCAGAAGGCATCTGAATGATACAAACAAGATATCAAAGAAAAGGAATTTAGAGTGTCTGCTACGTGTTTGCTAAAACAAAAACAAAAACAAAAAACAAAATAAAAACCTTAAGCTAAAGTAGATCTTGGGGAATGGGAAAGAATTCAAAGATATGGAGAAATAAAACAGGGAAGGACACTACCATATGTCAGGCATTGTGTGATCCTATATATTCAATCAGCCATATGAATCAGGTATCATTCTCTAAATTGTAACTATGGAGACACAGAGTTTCAGAGCTATGAAATGCATATCACCAAATTACTTGTCATTGACAGGGATAGTATTAAAATTCGTTTCTGTGTGTCTTTAAAGTATATTTTCTTAAGTTTTCAGACTCTTTTAATGATATGAAGATGATAAGAGGAGTTATTAATTAAAAAAGATACTATAAAATAAGTGTTAATTTGTGCAACAAAATATAATATTATAAAAGGAGATCTATAAGGAAAATATGCCCATATAGCAATGCAATCCAGGAAAATGTCCTAAAACAGATATTGTTTGCAGTGTATCATAAGATGTAGGTAGAATAGGTGTAGTCAATAAAGAATGCATTAAAATGTACAGGAGTGGCCAGAAAAGAAACACAAAAGGCAGACTAATGTGATTGACTTTAGGAAAAGTGAAGCTGCTGGTTTGATAGAAGGTGGCATCAGATTTTTGAGTCAATGGGAGATAAAATAAAGTAGAAACATGTGACAGAGACAACTGAATGTCGGATAGAGTTTAGCCTCAGTCATAGAAAATGTGAGTCTTTGGAATTTCCAAAGCAGGTCAGTGAAAAATTATTTTAGTGACAATATGGAGAATAGAATGGATCAGAAGAAATTCGATATGGAGAATTTGGAGACAATATGGAGAATAGAATGGATCAGAAGAAATTCGAATAGCATATTCGTTGGTATAGTTTTGCATTAATCAAACACTAACTTGACAATGGCCAAATCTAGAGTGCTGCCAGTGGACATGAATATTCATATAATCAAAGGCTCAGAGTGTCTAAAAGAGGGTGTAATAGAGATAATCTGTAGATGTCATAAACATATAAAGTCTCCCGGGTAGATCTGTGATCTTAAAAAACTAAGATGGAGGTTCCACAACTTCTGTAGTAATTCTCCTAGTATTTTTTTTTTTTTAAGGTTTTATTTATTTGACAGAGAGAGATACAGTGGGAGAGGGAACACAAGCAGGGGGAGTGGGAGAGGGAGAAGCAGGCTTCCCGCAGAGCGGGGAGCCCGATGTGGGGCTCGATCCCAGGACCCTGGGATGATGACCCGAGCCGAAGGCAGACGCCTAACACCTGAGCCACCCAGGCGCCCCCCTCTCCTAGTATTTTGATAGAGCCCTATGTTGGGCTCTCTGCTCAGCAGGAATTCTGCTTCTCCCACTCCCTCTCCCTGCCGCTCCACCTGCTTGTGCTTTCACTCTCTGTCAAATAAATAAATAAAATCTTTAAAAAATATATAAAAAATCTCTTCTGCTTTAATATCCTATAGGTTTCAGTGGCCACGCATCAACATGACAAATAACTTCCCCTAAGCTATGAGCAGTTATCCTCCATAGCTGAAAGGATGGCCCAAACCCACAATGTCTTGAGGTGCCTTACAAATACATTTAGACTACTAATATGTGATTCATGCATAATATGTATTTATCTCATGTTGTAAGCATCTTGAAAACGCTGATTCATGTCTTCTTTCTCATTTGCATTATCAGCAAGCATAATCTAATAAGCCTTGAGCATAAATAAACTGTGTTATGGGATGAATTGTGCCCCACACCCCCAATACAGATAACCACTTTCAGTTATCAAATTCAGTTTGAGATACGGTTTATAATGTACTCATTTTCTGAATTTACAGTAAATTAAAGAAGAGATCTAGTAATTCAGGAAAGTTAAAAGTATATTTAATGTATGTAGAGAAGCTGAAGATGAATATTTTATCTTTTATTTCACTTAATTTTTATACTGAAGTTTCCCATTAGATTTTTATCAAATAACATGCATTGGTTACTGTATTTTTTGCACATTTTATTATTTTACTAAGGCTGCCATAACAAAATATTACATACTGGATGGCTTACACGACAGAATTTATGTTCTCATAGTCCTGGAGGCTGGAAGTCCAACATCAAAATATTGGCAGGTCTGGTTTCTTCTGAGACCTCTCTCCTTGGCTTTCAGATGGCACCTTCTGGCTGTGTCCTCTCATGGTCTTTCCTCTGTGTGTACTCATCCTTAGTGTCTCACTGTGTATCCAGTCAGATTTGATTAGGGACCCCTCTAATGGCCTCATTTTAAATTAATCACATCTTTAAAGATCCTGCCTCCAAATACAGTCATATTCTGAGGTCTTGGGGGGTTGGGGCTTCAACATATGAATTTGTGAATTAGTCTGAAATTTCTGAAACTAATCGTGGTTGAGTAAACATTATTTTGGCTTTTTAATTGCCTTCAGTAAATTCATAAAAGAACATAGTATGTATCATAAAAGAACATAGTATAGTGGTTAAGAGGTGAAACTCTAGCATCAGGCTGCTTGCATATGAACCCCAGCCCGGCCTGTGAATATGAACAAGTCACTTATCCATTTTGTGCCTTCGTTTTCTCAATTGTAAAGGGACTAAATATCATACCTACTTCACAGGGATGTAGGAGTATTAGATACACTATCTTTGTAAAGGCAAGTTGAAAAATGTGTGGTACGGAGTATATTCTATAGACGTATTTGTTAGGGCTGCCGGGTGATGCAGTCAGTTAGGCATCTGACTCTTGGTCTTGGCTCAGGTCATGATCTCAGGGTCATGGGATCAAGCCCTGAGACAGATTCTGCACTCTCTCTTTCCCTCTCCCTCTGCCCCTCCCTGCTGCGTGCATGCTCCCTCTCTCTCTCTCAAATAAATAAATAAATATTTTTTAAAAAGACGTATTTGGTAAATAAGTAAACAAGTAAATAAATAAATACTGTATTATCTGCAACAGTTCTACCACCCCAAAAGACATTCTTTTCATCTTTCAGTAAGTTCTGTCCTGAGCAAACAATTCAATACCACATTTGTTAATGTGAAACATGTGTCACTGTGAAGTTACAAAGTCGAATTTTATATTTTATAAAATCACTGATAATTTGTTTTAAAGTAAGAAATGATTGCAAATGATAGAAATGTGAACAAGTCACAAATAGTCTTAATGCCTCCAATTCTTACATTGTATTCCCTGATGAACAGGCCAGTATTACTGCCTTTGATTTCACTTAGACTTACCAAAAAGACATCTAACCATATCAAGTTTTTCATTTTTCTATTTTTACTGATTTTAACACACAAAGATGAATAATTTGATCAGGGTGAAGTATCTACAACAGTGTGAGAATTCTGCTGTTTCTGTCAGAATTTTGCCTCTAGAGGCAAGTCTGTCTACACTTAATCTTTCCTATTTCTTTGGTCTTCTGATCAAAGTTTCTTCTGGCTTTTTTAGTAAATGCATCAATGGTCATTCTCTTTTGATGAAAACCAGTTCACGGACAAATCAAATGTATCCTTCTCTCATCTTATGCAACTCTACGAAGAGTCAGATAAAAATGGAACCCAGTTCTAGGATATCAAAGAATCACCAAGTTAAAGGAGAAATTGAGCTCTAAAGGATTAACTTCTTATTGAAGAAAAAAAAAAAGATACTGAAGTCCAAGGGAAAAATTTCCTTATTATCATTCCATTTATTATTTTTAACCTATCCCAGCCTATCTCCTTAAAGGTCTACATGACAAATTGCTTGCAGTAAACGTAGAAGTTCAGTATGTGTATATGTGTGCAAGTACATCATAAGACAATCGGGAATGCCTGGAATACCATATAAAAACAATTTCTTTAACGTGTTGGCTTCCATCTTGTCCTAATTATAAATTGGGTTACGACATGAAAGTAACTTAACCCGTTACCCAAATTTGTATTCCCCTGTTCAGTATAAATTCAAGAACATTGCATTAAAACTGATCTTCTTAATACTGTAAACAGAAGAATATTTGATGCTTATGAATTCAGAATGTTTTGTGGCATCCATTGAAATTGCATATATTTAGCTTAATCCTGCCAAACATAAAGTAGTTCTTTGAAATTTCAACTTAAAAAAATGTGCAGTCCCCACATAATTCAAAAATATAAAAATTTTACACACATTAAGCATCTTTTTGACAGAGAGCTTATGACCTTGAAAGGCACATTATTCCAGCTAATGAGCAATTCCAAGGGTATATCTTCTATATTAAGCCAAACATGATTGCTCTCTCAGTGCAATTTATTGGTCCTGGATCTGTTCTCTAGAGTCATGCAGGAAACATTAATTCACCCTTTTACATGGCAGACCTTTAAGCCCTAAATATGTTACTTTGCCTTCCTACTTGCACTTTTCCGGAAGGAGTATCATATGACAGTTAAAGCACACATACAGGCTTTCATTAATGGAAAAGAATCAGAGAGAGTGTCAACTTGATAAGCTATCTATGTCCAATTTGTATCCTTAGGGAAGATTTCAAACCTGAGACACATTAATTTAATTAAAATATCCTAAAATATTGGCTAAATAAGCCCCTATTTAAAGTCCTTCAATTCACTTTTAAAGTCAATTCAGTCCTTTAAAAAATTGTTTAGATTCCTGCGTCTCTCTTTGCTATAGTGGATGAATTTTTTTTTTCTCTCTGGCTCTCCTCAATATAAATTTTGGGGGATGGTACACGTACAATATTATAAATGCTTATTCTTCTATTTGGACTGCTACCCAAGCAATTTTTTTGCATTGAACATTGGCAGCACGATGTTATTTCTTTTATGAATTTCCATTTTTATGAGTTTCCTTTGCAATTTGGCCTGGAAAATGGGAATCCTGGGACGTTCTAAAGGGTCTAATAACCAAGACCTTTGGAATTTATCAGGGATAGGAATGATGCTCACTCAAATGCAAGCATTTGTATTATTGTCCTTGTCAAAAATAATAGCACATACTGGCATGTGTTGTTTCTGACCAGGCAGAGTAAGTAAATCTTGCACATAGAGAATGCTTGGGGGTTATAAATGCAGTAAACTTGTGAAATCAACGCATCTCAGGCAGCCATATACTTAAATTTTAGAGGTAAATTTAAAATATTACTGGCAAACAAACTATTATATTCCTCCTCAATCCCTCAAATAAATGTGCAACTACAGTACACTAAAGATTCACTGTAACATCAGTGGGAACAATTTACAAAGTCAACCACCTTTATGAATACCTGGGATCAATTTACAGTGTACTGTTCAATACATTCGTACAGGAGTAAAGTATTTCACAACTAACTTTTCAAGAGAAGTGAGTTGAATAACTTAAAAATCATATCTATTTGGTTTTAATTTAATCTTTTTTTCAAAACACAGTTTAATAAATTTTTAAGTATGTATAATTAATTTAATCTTTAACCAAGAAGTTGTATTTATTTTGTTCTAATATGTGTATGAAAATGTTTTATTTATTATTTTCTAAATTATTTGTAAAAAGTCTTCTGGTTTCAAGAAACTTCTATGCCTTTATCAATAGGACATTTAACAGAGAAAAAGTACATTTCTCCACCTGGGGCCCAACAAACCAACTGTTTGAATACCAAGAAAAAGCGATGGATCTTGCATTTTTTAATTAAAGTTTTAGTGTTTGGGGTGCCTGGGTGGTTCAGATGGTTAAGCATCTGCTTTCGGCTCAGGTCATGATCTCCAGGTCCTGGGATCAAGCCTCACGTTGGGCTCCCAGCTCAGCAGGGAGTCTGCCTCTCCCCCTGCTTATACTCTTTCTGTCTGTCTCTCTCTCTCAAATAAATAAATAACCTTTTAAAAAATAAAAAATAAAGTTTTAGTGTTAATTGACTATACAATTAATACAGGACCTAAGGGTGATGTTAATGTTATATATCTTAAAGTGAATGTCGATTTTCATTTGAATTCACAAAGGCATACTTTCCAGAATAATTTCAGAGACAGACTTCATACTCAGATTACATAGTAGCTCTGCACGCAAGTCTAGATACAAATTTTGCAATGATTACTTACTTTTGAATAGGATTGGATGATTTTTTTAAAAGATTTTATTTATTTATTTGAGAGAGAGAGCACAAGCGGTGGGGAGGGACAAAGGGAGAGGGAGAGGGACAAGCAGACTCCCCACTGAGTGGGGATCCTGACACAAGCCTGATCTCAGGACTCTGAGATCATGACCTGAGCTGAAGTCAGACACTTAACCAACTGAGCCACCCAGGTGCCCCAGGATTGGATGATTTTAAAATCTTGTCCAATTCTGAAAGTCTAAGATTTTTAAAAATTTAACATCAAAATGTGTATGAAAAGCAAAGGTGGAAGAGCAAGATAATGGATATGACAGTCAAAATCAGTGATATCCATAATGCGAGATTAAGGCAGAATAAAGAATCATTGGGTTTGGATATTTAAGAAAGTCTTCCTAAAGTCCTACCTTTGACAATGGGTGGGATCTGTGACAGACAAAGGTGAAAAGCACCTGGAAAAGAAGATGGTAAAGAAGGACAAACAATTGAGAAATTGGTGGCCCATTTGATGAATCACAGGGGGTAGAGATAAATTTAGGTTTAAGGTATGGATAAGGAAGTAGTGAGAAAAATATATGGAAATTTTAAATGAGGCCATGTTTTGGATATTATTAAATTGTAAAGAGATAAGTTTTACTATTATTTATTAGACGATGGAGAAACACAAATAAGAGAAATACGATTACAACTTGCACTTTAAACTGATTATTTTTTTCAACAGTAGACTTTAGTTTGAATAATGAAGAGAAACCAACAACAACAACAAAGAGTCTGTTGTAATAGTCTAGGAAAGAACTAATGAGGTTTTGAAGAAGGATGTTGGCAAGAGGAGAGAAAGAGCAAAGGGAGAGAAAGGGAAGAGGAGTTTATCAAATTCTTTCTAGGTTTCAGGCAATAGGCTGGCTGATACAGTTATAAATTTTATTATTCTTACTACAAACATTTGAGGTACACTGTGGTTCATATTATCACTATCTTTGAATAGATAAGGATATTGACAAAGATTTTAAAGAACTTATCCAAGCATACACACAAGTGGCAGGATAGGTATTTGAAACAAATTCTAAAATTGGAATATAAAACTTATATTATTTAACCTGAGATTTTTTAAATCTATATTGTAAGTTATTCTTATACCCACCCACCCCAGTACTAATTTACAACTATGGGAAGAATTTTTAAATATCACTGTGTGTGTATAACTTAGAACACCTTGCTGGGTAGTTCTGAAATGGTCCTCTTATTTTTAGGGAAAAATATATGGAATCTTCAAGTTGTATCAGTTGGTATGGAAGGACAGAAAAGGAGATAAAGTTGATGTTAAATTTGAAAATTAAAACCCCGTTTCTTCAAACTTTGTTGCCATTAATAGATCTGATAATTTCATGAGGATTAGTTAGTTTCAGAGAATTTAGTACAATCATCTTTGAGTAAGCTGAATTTGAGTGTTGATAAATGATATCCATACTACCAGCTGGCTTAATATAAAGCAACAGAATTCACAATAGAATAAAAGAAATTTGTTGGAAGATGCTTACTTGCTTACAGGACCTACATTTATGGACATTCCAGATGCTGACGTCCTACAGAGTCAGGATCTATAGCCAATGTCTTTGTTGAGTTTCTCTGTAGACACCCTTTAACCACTCTCACTTGGTAACGATAATGCTTATGAGTGAACAGAGTACTGTCCCTGCCTTCCACAAAGAATCAGTCATGTTCATCAGGACATTTCTAAGATATCAATTATTAACTCTCATGTGACCATCATTTCATTTTACTCACCTGCAAATCTTAAATACTTCTGACTAGTAGAACATGAATCACTACTGTGCATCTGAGCTGCAAGGGATTTTTGGGAAAAAAACTTTCTGACTTGTAACTCCGCAGGGCAAGGTTCAAAATGAGGATTATTTCTAAATATAGACAAGGTGCTTACAGATGTTAGACCACTGCAAATCACAAATGTCCATTAGTGCCCGGGTCTTAATATTGGCCAAACATTATTTAATCTATGCACTATGTACACTTCTTCCCTATTTAAACTTCCAAAAATAGTATGCATTCAAACAAACAGAACTATTCTTTATACAAATAAAAAGTGATCACCATTTCTTATAAAGAAGTCAGTTCAGTCACTAAATCTACAAGTCTAAGATTTCTGAGTAATATCCATTCCTCCTATAAAGCAGTCAAAACTGAGTCTAGATATTTTTTAACTTACAGGCAAAATAAAGTTAACCTCTATGCAATACTACTCAATATAGATACTATATAAAACAGAAGGGGAACTAAAGGGAAGTAGATGAAACATTTAGATAGACGGATAGAGAGATGGAAAGAGATATAGATAGATTAAATAGACTGATCAGTAGATAGATAACTAGATAATAAGAGATAGGTAGTAAGATAGATACCATATTCCTTATTTATGCAGCTGATTAAAAGACCATAGTTGGTATCGAGACTACTTTTTTCAATATATACCTCATGTTCACTTTGTTCTCAGCTAGTAGCTCAGTAGGTCAATGTTACTTACCTGGAACGGTTACTCAAAACTAAATTTCCTAAGGGAGTCCTTGGCTATTTTACATTTATTGTGATGTTCTTACTATCCATTAACTTTTCCAAAAGACATGAGGCTACTCAAAGTCATCTCAGAGGATCCTCTAGGTTTATTTCTAATGTTTTTTTCCCAGATTGGGTTAATAAAAAGTCTATATACCCTTGACAATCAAAATCAATTATCCAGCCAACACAATAATCTTTGTTTTCCCTTTTTATTCCAGTGGCAGGAAGTTTGAAATAACCAGGCGTAAGTTTTAGCTGTCAATTAAATAGAATTGTGTTGTGTCATTGGGTAGTAAAAACTAGCAAATCCCAGAGTTATGAAGGTTTGAATATGAACAGAATCATAAATAGTGCACCTTTTAAGTGTCTGATTTAGTACCAATCTTTACATTTTATCAAGGATGCAGTCTTGAGTTTGGCTTACTATCTTGACATGAAAAGAAACACTCCAGAAATTTCTGCCTAGTTGCTTGTGCCATCCTATAAGTCTAAGAGCTAATGTGTATACAGTCAATTGCTGATTATATTTCTTCTAACCATACATTAGAGATTGAGATCTAACCACAGAATATATTTATAGACTAATTGGGCCATTTTGAGGGACACTTGGTCCAAACTCCATATACCACCTGACCCCCCCAAAACCTATAAACTGCAGTTTTGCACAGTTAAACTAGGAATTGGTATTAGTTCAGAATCACTGTCAGTCACTGAATATTCCGTGTACTTGGCTCTTCTCTGGGCACAATTACCCTAGTTATAGGTCTCTTTGGAGAAAGCCAGCTGGAAGGTTTATAGACTGTTTGTGCAGCATTGTTCCAGACACCTTCCTCAAGGTTATTCAAACTGTCTTTTTCCATACTGCCTCTTAAAATTCTCAAGAATCTCTGAGTCTTTTTTTTTTTTTAATTTTTATTTATTTATTTGACAGAGAGAGACACAGCGAAAGAGGGAACACAAGCAGGGGGAGAGGGAGAGGGAGAAGCAGACTCCCCGCTGAGCAGGGAGCCCGATGCGGGGCTCGATCCCAGGACCCTGGGATCATGACCTGAGCCGAAGGCAGACGCTTAACGACTGAGCCACCCAGGCACCCCAAGAATCTCTGACTCTTAGATAATGAAACTAATTAGATCTCTTTACATAAAAAAAATTCTTAGAGATTTATTTTTATGTTCCGTTTCCTTTGGTACTAAGTACAAATGCAGTTAGTCACAGCCAAGGATCACTGTGCATCAGGTCATCGTGGCTGCCATCCTGGTCCTGAAACCTATTTGCATAACTGCACCTACTTTGTAGCACTTAACACTAATGGTAGCCAGGTGGGTATAATTACTCAAGTACATTTCAGAGCCACAGTGACGGAGCCCTCTGCCACCTAAAAGTTCATCTCCGTTAAAATCATAAAGTCAGTTTCAAGGCATCACCTACCAACTGTATCTTTGGCTTACAAAGGACAGCAATTCCAGCCTTTCCTCAATGATGCTAGCCCTCACTGAAAAGTGTTAATTCCCACTGCCGTGAGGAAGAGGACGTTTTGTTTGCCCTCTGGGAAATGACAAGTAGGTTGTACATGCAAAGTTTATTCTAATAAAGTATTCCTATTCCTACAACTCTTTAGGTACCTCCTACACTATATCAAAGAGTCTTTGTCATCATAACTTTATTTACTAAGTAATAAACTCTAGGTAGCCAAAAGCAATTTTCTAAAGTTATTTGAGGAAGCTCACAGAGTCTCAAGAAGGGGTATAAATCCACTCTGAAGCTCAGCAGTCAGATGTGCCCAAGCAATAGGGTTGCCGGATTTAGCAAGTTAAAATAAAGGCACCAACTTAAATTGAATTTCAGGTAAACAACAGATACTTCTTTTCTTGAAGTAAAAGTAACAATATTTGGGACATACTTATGTTAAGAAATTATTATTTATATGCAATTCAAATTTAACAGGGCATCCTGTACTTTCACTGGCAGCCCAGCCAAGCACATGGGAGGTTTGCTAATCACAACATATGTCACTCTTTCTAGGCAACTATAATCAAAATTAAAAGCCCAAACCTCCACTATTGTCTCCCTTGAAGAACCAGATCGATTTTACAATACATTCTTTAGAAGATTTATTCTCTCATATTACTCACTGTTGAATCTGTTTTGTTAGTTCATCTGGTGGTAAAACCTAAGATATATGCATGAATCCCAGTTCTGCAGGAGCCTGGCAATGCAAGTTTTCTGTTTTCTGCCCTGGGAAGATAAGAGTCACAAACTGAACAATTTCAAAATAGAGAGGGTATTCAAAGGTAAAGGGTAGCTAAACAAATGAAGGTCCAGTACACTCTGCACCTGGCAGTTGGAAATATGAGTCTAGATAAATTAGTCCATTAGGTGCAATTAGAGTGAGATATTTGTAACACAAATATTTTAAAGTTAAATAAGTAGTTTATGTTAAAATAATAATTAAAATATCTTTTTGCTAATTCTCCCATACTGGCAAATTATTCACCATTCATGGATTGTCAGTTCTCTCCATTTTAGATTATTCAATGAAGAAATATTATACCAACTCGCTGAAAATAATTTCCTAATAAAGAAACAATTAAGCCTTTAAATGTGTTATCTTCTTCCAAATGTTCAAACGCTTTTTCTAACTCACTTTATTTTTAGATAAAGAGAATAAATTATATAATTATAGAAAACTCCTGAGCTCTTCTATTTTATCTTTGTATAGTGTATGAATGGTAACACATATGGAGCTTTTCAAAGCAAGCCTAGAGGGTTTGGCATTTAGATATCTGAGTCACAACTATTAGCTCACTGTGGCATTACATCGGAATGTTGTATATCATTCAGGCAATTCGTTTCTGTAGTATCTTATACCCAAAGTGCTTTTACTTAGAAATGAAAGTAAAATGTCTTCAAATTATTCACAAATCAAATATTAGCTTCATGACTGTTTGAGAGATACACAATTTGGGTTTAAAATATAACTAGACATTATGAAAATTAGAAAGTATCCCAGGGTCCAACTATACTTTACGTAGACAGGGATATGAATTATTAGGAAAAATGTGGAAAGAGGTGGGACCACTCAAAGTAGAAATATATCCACAGGATAAACTCTCAGAAAATGGAAGTATTACTGAGACCAAGACTTTTCTTTATGTCTGAACCGCCTATTTATTACTTGAAACAGAATTTGGAGAATAATACTGAGACTGCAAAGTGCCACTCAGCATGACATAAGTTTGGTGATTATTATTAAAACATATATGATGAATAGATTGTAAAAAAAAAAAAAATGCCCTCACTCTTCCCCCGTTGTGCCAACATCTCCAGCAATGTGAAGCCATCAAAAGCTGGAGTCCATTTCCCTACCTCACTGAATTCAGGCTGACCTTGGACTTGCTTTGGCAAAAATAACAAAGCTGAATGACAGTGATCTTGGTCCAAATCCATTAAGAGATATTGCACATTTCTGTTCATTTTCTTGGGTCTGTGCCACCAACATTGAGCAAGCCTGGGCTATCCTGCTGGAGAATGAGAGATCATGTAGAGATGATGTCAAAGATGTCAACTGAAATAATTCTAGACCAAACAACTCTTAACTTACCAACCAGCTGACTTGTGCAATTATGTGAGTATAAGTACATTATGTTGTTTAATATTTTGTTACAGCTCACTGATTCTCTGTGTATTTTATTTTTTCCATCTTTTTTTCCCTCTTTTCCATCTTGTGGATACTGTTTCTATGTCTTCAAATTTAATAATATTGTGCAGTGTCTAATCTCCTCTTGATACTAGGGTATTTTATTTTTCATCTCTAGTAGTTTGATCTGGGTCTTTTTATATCTTTTGCTTCTTCCCTCAGCATGCTCATGCTTTCCTCTATTTACCTGAACATATGGAACATATTTATAATAGCTTTTTTTATCATTCCTATTTGAAATTCTATTATCTGTATCAAATCTAGTTCTATTTCTATTGACTGATTTTTCTTCTCCTCATGGGTCATATTTTCATATTTTTCATGCTTGTTAATTTTATTGAATGCAATTGAGAATTTTATGTTTTTGTGTTGGAGGTGTGTGTGTGTGTTTCTTTAAATATTTTGAGGCTTCATCCCATGATGCAGTTACTTGGGACTAATTTGAACCATTATTTCCAGGCTTGCTTTTAGGCTTTCTGAAGCAGTTCCAAAGTAGCATTTAATGAAGAGTGAATTATGCCCAAGTACTAAAGCAATTCCCTTCTGAAATCTCTACCACTGCCCTTTGTTTTAGGAGGTCTCTCCACTCTGGTGAGAACACAAATTATTCCTGGCCCTGTATGATTTTTTGTGCCTCATTCTTCCTATATGCCCTTCCCTGGTTTCAGGGAGTTTTCTCATAATACCTGTACTTAGTAATACTCAGGTAAAGACTTGAAAGGAACTCTCTTTGGTTCTTTGCTCTCTTTGTGTGCGGCTCGCTTTCTGGCACTCTGCTCCATTAATTCTAGACAACTCCACAAATTCAGACACTCTCACCTTCACACAAGGAGATTGGTGGGCTCTATGTGGGTATGCCCTTCCTACACTTTCATATTGGGCACATGCAGAGCTCACTTCATTTGTTTTCCTTTTTGCAGGGATCACTATCTTCCATAGCTTGCTGTTCAATATCCAAAAACTATTATTTCATATATTCTATCATTTGTTTTGTTTTTAAGACATGGGGGTAAGTTTGATTTTTTAACATCATCATGATCAAGTGGAAGTCCCTTTTATTCATTTTTCTTTCAATAGATTCACTTACTTGACAAATGGTCATCAATTATAATTTGTGATGTAAGTTATTTTTCCAATCAACCTAAATAGTAATCTCCTTGATGGCAATGAGATTTTTTCACTGTAGTATATATCAAGGTTATTGTAGTGGGCAACATAAACTAACATTTGCCAGTATAAAAATAAAAGGAGAAAACTTAGTGGAAGAATATTTATGGCACCTGGAATCAACAAAAGGATTGGATAAATAGCAGAAATTCAGGGAACCCTGAAAGCTTGGTTGCAGGTCTATATCCAAGGTCAGTCTACATGATATCACTGTGGTTGTAGGAGGGACAGAAGAGCAAGGACCTGGCTATATTGGCTTCTGAAGTGGAAATATTCAATGCCCTTCTATTCAAACTTTACATAGATCAGGTTACATATAATAGAATTAAGTTGGGTGCTGGGCAGATAGCTTTTATGCCCTGAAAGAAAAATAATGAAAGAATATAGGCCCTATTTCGTTACTCTTCAGAAATTCTTCTTAAATGAACCAGTCATATTCCATTTTATAACTTCAATCCAACTAATTGAGACAATCAAAAAAGAGAGTTCTTCTTTTATATGAAAGCCCATTACAAATTTAAAGATTATCTCATTGAAGAGTTTTTAACATCCTTATCCAAGTTAAGAAGATGTTGAAGATAGTTAGCAACATGCCATATTTAAGTTTGATGGATATTTACTGTGTTGTAGTTTTGTCCTTTATATTTTTAAATAGTATGTAATGGTGTCCTTATGATAGCTTCATGGTATAGATATGTTTCCTTTAACAAATGAGATTCCTGGGGGAGATGAAATGACTCACCTTAGATCATACAACTGATAAGCAGAGTTAAGATTAAAACTCATTTTTTTTTTAACTTCAAATCCAGCATTTCTAAAACACTTATTTCTACATGACTTCTCTTTAGGTTGAATATACTTTTTAAAATTATCATCAGTTGAAGTATAATATTGAGGCATAATTGCACACTGCATTATTTTATTTTTTTTTATTTATTTTTTTTTTTTAAAGATTTTTTTTTTATTTATTTATTCATGAGAGACAGAGAGAGAGAGAGAGGCAGAGGGAGAAGCAGGCTCCCAAGGAGCAGGGAGCCCGATGTGGGACTCGATCCCAGGACCCTGGGATCATGACCTGAGCCGAAGGCAGACGCTTAACCATCTGAGCCACCCAGGCGCCCACACTGCATTATTTTATAAATCACATGTAATGATAAAAATTTACAGAGTAAAATTCATTGTTTTTAGTGTAGAGTACAGATCATACAGTTCTGACTAAATCTATACAGCCAAATAACCACAATGTCAATCAAGATATAAACTATTTCCATCATTACAACAAAACCCCTCTTATCTCCAGTCAATCCCATTCTTCACTTCCTGGTCCTCGGCAATGAATAATATAATTTATTTCTTTATAGTTATGTTTTTTTCCAGAATATCATGTAAATGGAATCACACATTCAAACCCTGATGGCTTCAACAGTGTATTCTTCCAAGTTTTAAAAAAGATACAATACACTAGACATTACATGAAAGTGTACTGAAATATATTAAAAAGTAATATATTCAAATAGAATAATGCATCATGACTAGATTTATTAATAAATTGCAAGCTTTGTCTGCATTCAAAATATCAATGTATTTTATTACCACATTAAGATAAAAAAGGAAATATCATACGATCATTTTGATAGATACACGAAAAAAATTAGACAATAGACAAAATCCTGTGTGCTTAAAAATATCACCACTACAACAACTGTAATAACTCTTGGAAAAACTACTTGAAAATTAATAATGAGATAAAAGAAAATCTTATATCTGAATAAAAGGATATCTACAAAGGGCCTGTAGCAAAAATAAATCCTTGATGTGGTAAAATATGTATTTCTTTTTGTTTGCTTCATGTTTTCATTTAAATTCTGGTTAGTTAACATGCAGTGTAATATTAGTTTCAAGTGTAGAATTTAGTGATTCATCACTTACATACAACACTCAGTGTTCATCACAGCAAGTACATGCCTTAATTCCCATCATCTATTTAACCCATCCCCAGCCCACCTCTCCTCTGGTAACCATCAGTTTGTTCTCTATATTTAAGAGTTTATTTTTTGGTTTGCTCTGCCCCCCCCCCACCATGTTCATTGTTTCATTTATTAAATTACACATATGAGTGAAATCATATGGTATTTGTCTTTCTCTTATTTCACTTAGCATAATACTCTCTAGCCCCATCCACGTCATTGCAAATGGCAAGATTTCATTCTTCTTGATGGCTGAGTAATATTCCATTTTATATATATAAATATATATAAATATATATAAAATATATATATAAAATCTTTATCCATTTGCCAGTCCATGGACATTTGGGCTCTTTTCATAATTTGGCTATTGTTGATAATGCTGCTATAAACATTGGGGTGCATGTATCCCGCCAAATCAGTATTTTTGTATTCTTTGGGTAAATACCTACTCATGGAATTGCTGTGTCACATGGCAGTTCTGTTCTTAACTTTTTGAGGAACCTCCATACTGTTCTCCAGAGTAGCTGCACCAGTTTGCATTCCCACCAACAGTGCAAAAGGATTGCCCTTTCTCTATATCCTCACCAACACCTGTTGTTTCCTGTGTTGTTAATTTTAGCCACTCTGACAGGTGTGAGGTGATATCTCATTGTAGTTTTGATTTGTATTTCCCTGATGATGAGTGATGTTGAACATCTTTACATGTGTCTGTTAGCCATCTGGATGTCTTCTTTGGAAAAATATCTATTCATGTCTTCTGCCCATTTTTTTCACTGGATTATTTGTTTTTTAGGTGTTGAATTGATAAGTTCTTTATAGATTTTGGATACCAACCCTTAATAGATATGTCGTTTGCAAGTATCTTCTCCTATTCCGAAGTTTGCCTTTTAGTTTTGATTGTTTCCTTTGCTGTTCAGAAGCTTTTTATCTTGATGAAATCCCAATGGTTCAATTTTTGCTCGAGCATTTACTGGAAACACTACATTCTACATTTTACTGGAAAGTCTGGTAAGTGCAATAAGACAGTAAAGAAAATAAGTTTAAAGAGTTTTGAAAGTGAAATAAAATTCATTATTTTTAGATGACATGGTTGTATCTGCAAAACAAAAAGATTAGTATTCGTCAATGAATTTCAAAATGTTACTATTACAAAAACAAGATAAAAAACCTTATGTCTACATACCAGCAACAACAAATAATTTATTTTCTTCTTAACTTGTAGCAAGAATTACTGTCAAACTCCACTCATTGGTCCAGAGACCCTTGTGGTGACAGTGAAAGACTCATGGGTCATATAGTACACTACCTATACTCGTGAGTTCACTGGCCAGCCAGCAGCCTAAACTCCAAGTTCTAACAATTGCAGTTGTAACTGAATTTTCTATAATGATAATTCTTCTAAAGACTACTTCATCTAACAACAGTAGAGTACCCATCTGTCTCAAGATCATATAGCACACTCACCAAGATAAACCACATTCCGGGCCATAAAACACACTTCAACAAATTTAAAAGAACAGAAATAATACTATATCTGCTATCAGAACACAATGGACAAAACTAGAAATAAACAATACAAAGATAATTTAAGATCCCCAAATACATGGAGATTAAACAATACCCTTTCTTAAAAACATTTATTTATTTTAGAGAGAGAGAGTGAAAGCCCAAGCAGGAAGGGCAGAGGGAGAGGGAGAGAGAATCCCAAGCTGACTTTGCCCTGAGCATGGAGCCTGAGATGGGGCTTGATCTCAAGACCTTGAGATCATGACCTGAGTGGACACCAAGAGTTGGACACCTAACTGACTGTGCTATCCAGATGCCCCTAAACAATACCCTTTTAAACAACACGTGGGTCGAAGAAAAAAAAATCTCAAGACATATTTTTAAAAATTGAACAAAATGAAAATAAAAACATATCAAAATATGTGGGGTGCTTCAAAAGGAGTGCTTAGAGGACTATGTATGGCATTGAATGCATATATTAAAAAAGAAGAATGACCTAAAATCAATAGCCACTTTTACTTTAGGAAACTAGTAAAAGAAAAGCAAGTTAAATCCTAAGTAAGCAAAAGCAAAGAAGGAATTAGAATTAGAGTAAAAATCTATGAAATTAAAAACAGCTTAATCAATACAGTAAATCAATAAAACCAAATTGGTTTTTTGAAAAAAAAATATATATATATAAGCCTCTAGCCAAGCTAACTAAGAAAAAAGAAAGAGGATACAACTTGCTAATATCAGAAATGAAAGAGGTGACATAACTATAGATTCTGTGGATATTAAGAGAGTAATAAAGAAATACTATGAATAATTCTGCACTTACAAATTTGATTGCCCAGACAAAATGAACCAATTTCTTGAAAGACACATTTACCTAAACTTACACAAGAAGAAACAGACAATATGAATAAACCTATATCCATTAAAGAAATTGAATAAAAAATTAATAACCTTCCAAAACAGGAAGTACCAGACCCTGATAGGTTCACTGGTGAATTCTACAACACATTTAAAGGAAAAAATTATACCAATTCTTGTAATCTTTTCAGAAAATAGACCCAGAGGAAATACTTCTTCACACATTGTATGAGGCCAGCATAACCCTAATACCAAAACCAAAGACATTACAAGAAAACTATCGACCAATACTTCTCATGAACAGAGATATAAAAATCCTCAACAAAATATTAGCAAATTGAATCCAGCAACATATAACAAAAATTATACAGTATGACCAAGTAGGATTTATTAAAGATATGCGAGTCTGTTTCAACAGCCAAAAATCAATTAATGTATTCCATCACATCAACAAGCTACAAAAAAAAATCACATAATCATATTTATAGAAGCCAAAAAAAAAAAAAAAAAAAACTTGGCAAAATCTAACATCTATGATTAAAAACTAAACTAAAATAGGGAATTTCTCAATTTGATAAAGAATATCTACAAAAAAGCCTACAGCTAACATCATTCTAAATGATGGGTTTGAAGCTTTTCCACTAAGATCAAGTACAAAGAAAGGACATTTCCTTTCACCACTCCTTTTCAAAACTGTAGTGGAAATTCTAGCTATTGCAATAAGGCAAGACAAGGAAATAAAGGATGTAAAGACTGGGAATGAAAAAAAAACTGTCTTTGTTTGCAGATAACATAATTGTCCATGTAAACAATCTGAAAGAATCACCAGAAAACTCAAGAATTAATATGCAATTATAAAAATTAGCAGAATACAAAGATAATACACAAAAGTCAATCACTTTCTCATAGACCAGCAATGTATAAGTGAAATTTGAAATTAAAAACACAATACCATTCGAATTTGCACCAAAAAATGAGATACTTAGGTATAAATGCAACAAAAATGTAAAAAATCTATATGAGGAAAATGACAAACTCTGATGAATAAAATCAAAGAACTACATAAATGGAGAGATACTCCATGTTTATGGACAGGAAGACACAAATTGTCAAGATGTTGGTTCTTTCCCAATTGATTACTAAATTTAGTGAAACCTCAATCAAAATCTCAGTAAGTTATTTTGTGGATATCAACAAATTGATTCTAAATTTTCATAGGGAGAGGCAAAAGACACAGAATAGCTAACATAATACTGAAGGAGAAAAACAAAGATAGTGGATTCATACTTCTTGACTTGAAGACTTACTGTAAAGCCAAAATAATCAAGATAGTGTGGTATTAGTGAAAGAATAGGCAAATATATCAATGGAAAGAGCAGAGCCAAGAAATAGACGTACATAAATATGATCTGCTAATCTTTGACAAAGGAACAAAAGAAATAAAATGAATACAAAATATCGTTTCAAATAATGGTGCTGAAACAAGTGGACATCCACATGCAAAAAAAGTGAATCTAGACATAGACCTTACAGCCTTCACAAAAATTAACTTAAGAGAAAGCAGAGTTTTTTCCAGACGTGCCTCTCTCCTGGTTTCATGGAGTTTCCTCACAGCATGGCCCCCAAATGCCAGTCTTCACTCCCACCTCAAATGAAGAAACCAAGACTACCTCCTGCCCCCAAGCCTCAGGAGACATCGACATCTCAGCACTTGCCTAAGGGAGAAAAAGAACAGCAAGAAGCAATTAAACATATTGATGAAGTACAAAATGAAATAGACAGACTTAATGAACAAGCCAGTGAGGAGATTTTGAAAGTAGAACAGAAATATAACAAACTCCGCCAACCATTTTTTCAGAAGAGGTCAGAATTGATAGCCAAAATCCCCAATTTTGGGGTAACAACATTTGTCAACCATCCACAAGTGTCTGCACTGCTTGAGGAGGAGGATGAAGAGGTGCTGCATTATTTGACAAGAGTTGAAGTGACAGAATTTGAAGATATTAAATCAGGTTACAGAATAGATTTTTATTTTGATGAAAACCCTTACTTCAAAAATAAAGTTAGCTCCAAAGAATTTCATCTGAATGAATGGTGACCCATCTTCAAAGTCTACCGAAATCAAATGGAAATCTGGAAAGGATTTGACAAAACGTTCAAGTCAAACACAGAATAAAGCCAGCAGGAAGAGACAGCAAGAGGAACCAGAGAGCTTCTTCACCTGGTTTACTGACCATTCTGATGCAGGTGCAGATGAGTTAGGAGAGGTCAACAAAGATGATATTTGGCCAAATCCATTACAGTACTACGTGGTTCTTGATATGGATGATGAAGAAGGGGAAGGAGAAGATGATGATGATGATGAAGAAGAAGAAGGATTGGAAGATATCGATGAAGAAGGAGATGAGGATGAAGGTGAAGAAGATGAAGATGATGATGAGGGGGAGGAAGGAGAGTAGGATGAAGGAGAAGATGACTAATGGAACACTGATGGATTCCAACCTTCCTTTTTTAATTTTTTTCAGTCCCTGGGAGCAAGTTGCAGTCTTTTTTTTTTTCCTCCTCTTGTGCTCATTTGCCCCATTTTTTGAAGTCTCTTTTCTCTCCCTTTATACCATGGTTCTCAACTTATTTCAGGGGGAAATACCTTGAGCAGAATACAGTGGGAAAAGAATCTCTACTCCTTTCTGTTCCAAATTCACTTTTATCCCTTCTTGTCTCAACAAAAACTTTATGGAATCAACACCACCTTGCTCTGTGGGAAAAAAGAAAAACCTTCTGCTCCCTTAGCTCTGCTGGAAGCTGGAGGGTGCTAGGCCCCTGTGTAGTAGTGCATAGAATTCTAGCTTTTTCCCTCCTTTCTCTGTATATTGGGATCAGAGATTACACTGTGTCTCTATGTGAATATGGACAGTTAGCATTTACCAACATGTACCTGTCTACTTTCTCTTGTTTAAAAAAAAGAAAAAAGAACTTTAAAAAATGGGGTTATAGAAGGTCAGCAAAGGGCGGGTTTGAGATGTTTGGGTGGGTTAAGTGGGCATTTTGACAACATGGCTTTTCCTTTGGCATGTTTAATTGTGATGTTTAACAGACATCCTTGCAGTTTAAGATGACACTTCTAAAATAAAAGTCTCTCCTAATGATGACTTGAGCCCTGCCACTCGATGGGAGAATCAGCAGAACCTGTAGGATCTTATTTGGAATTGACATTCTTTATTGTAATTTTTATTCCTGTTTATTTTTAAATTTTCTTTTTGTTTCACTGGAAAGGAAAGATGATGCTCAGTTTTAAACGTTAAAAGTGTACAAGTTGCTTTGTTACAATAAAACTAAATGTGTACAAAAAAAATTAACTCAAAATGGATCATAGACCTAAATGTAAAATGCAAATCTATAAAACTCTTAGTAGATAATATAAGAGAAAATCCATATAACTTGGGTACAATGATGTCTTTTTAGATATAGCACCAAAGGCACAATCCATGAAAGGAAAGGTTGATAAACTAGACTTCTTTAAAATGTAAAACTTCTTCACTGTAAGTGATAATGCCAAGAGAAGGACAAGACAAGCCATGGACTGTGGGAGGATATTTGCAAAATATGCATCTGATAAAGGAGAGTTATCCAAAAATCAACAGTAAAAAAGTCAGCAACTGGATTAAAAAAAAAAAAAAAGGAGTCAAATACCTTAATAGACACCTCAACAAAGAAGATATATAGATGGCAAATAAGCATATGAAAAGATGCTCCATATCACATGTTATAAGGGAAATGAAAATTAAAACAATGAGCTACCACCACACATTTATTAGAATGGCCAAAATCCAAAACATTGACAACACCAAATGCTGGTGAGGATGTCGGCAACAGGAACTCATTCAGTGCAGGTGAGAAAGGAAACTGATATAGCAAACTTCCCACCAGACTATGGAAAGATGATTTAGTGATTTCTTACAAAGCTAAACATACTCTTCCATATGATTCAACAATCATGCTCTTATGTATTTACCCAGAGAAGCTGAAAACCTATGCACAGATGTTTATAGCAGCTTTATTTATAATTGCCAAGACTTGGAAGCAACCAAGGTGTCCCTTGGTGGGTCAATGCATAAATAAACTGTAGTACAACAGACAATGAATATTATTCAGCATTAAAAAGAAATGAGCTCTCAAGCCATGCAAAGATGTGGAGAAATCTTAAATATGCACTATTAAGTGAAAGAAGCCAATCTGAAAAGACTACCTAGTGTATGATTTGAATATATGACATTCTGGAAAAGGCAAAACTATGGAGACAGTAAAAAAAAAAAAAAAAAAAAAAAACTGGTTGCCAAGGAGCTTGGGAGGAGGGGGGATGAATAGGCAGAGCCCATATGATTTTTAGGGCAGTGAAATACTCTGTGTGATACCACAGTGATGTATAAACATCATTATACATTTTTTTTTAAAACCCATAGGCCATACAATGCTAAGAATGAGCTATAATATAAACTATACACTTTGGGTGATTATGATGTGTCCATGTAAGTTCACCAATGGTAACAAGCATACCACTGCAGTGGGGGATGTTGATATTGGGGGTGCTATGCACGTGTGGGGAAAAGAGGTATATGGGAAATCTCTGTACCTTCTGTTCAATTTTGCTGTTTACTGTAAACTTCTCTAAAAATATTGCCTTAGGATTGGGACGCCTGAGTGGCTCAGTCGGTTAAGCGTCTGCCTTCGGCTCAGGTCATGATCCCAGGGTCCTGGGATCGAGTCCCACATCGGGCTCCTTGCTCAGCAAGGAGCCTGCTTCTCCCTCTGCCTGCCTCTGTCTCTCTCTCTCTGATAAATAAATAAAATCTTAAAAATATATATATAAAAAAATAAAAATATTGCCTTAGGTAAAAAAATTATTATTATTATAATATCACCTAAACTTATTAAATAGCTAGAAAGAAATCTGAAACTAAAACACATAATTGAGAAGAATTAAATTACACCTAAATTAATCAAGGGATATAACACTTTAATGGATTGGAAAACTGGCTATTGTAAAGATACCAATATTCCCAAATAAATATTTGTAAGTGGATATTTTGAGCTCTAACTCATTTGACATTATATTAGGGTTACAGACCTTAAAACTAGTCTACAGTTGGAATTCAAACACAGACTCATTTTGTTTTGAAATTTGTAAAGAAATATTATTTATAACTAGATCCTTGCAGTCCTTACTTTATATATGTAAATGATGATACACCTTGTCCACATTAACAAATAGACAGGAAAAAATTTTTTTCAATTGTTTGAACTACCTCTGTATTACACCCAAAAGTTACATGGTGACCTATCATCAAAAATTAATTTTAATGAAGTCTTCACTGACAAATCAATTTGATCTTCCATCAATACTGTTCAAATCAGAAACTGAAAACTGATTTGCAAAAGGATTTGTTACACAGTTATTTGAATCATTCATTTTCTCAGCACCTACATCAATATTGTGAATTGTTCCTGTGGTGCCTCTGAGATTTTTACATCCCAACACAATCTACTATAATAAATTAAAAGTAGATTAGAGGTTTTCCATTGTTTTGGGAAGTGTGAGAAAGGTGATTTTTAACGGGGAGATGGAAAATGTGAATCTGCATAATGATGTAGGCACTCATAGATAAGTTGTAGGCAAAAGTATATATAGAAGATGTGAATGTGGGTATTGAATCCCTCACCACTATTTGTATCCCTGAAACTCCTGGGATGTTTTTATGCATTCCCAGGTGTAAACATATGCTAGTTTTATGCCCACTGCACTAAGATAAACTGCATTTTCTTCTGCTTTTCTTAGACACCTTACTTCAGCTCACCGAAATAATCAGGATCTTATAGTAGGCGTGGGATTTCCTACCATCAATACTTAATTCACCTGAAGCCTGAAGATAATTTTGTCTTGAGGTGACAGAATAGGAACATTGAGACTTTGGAATTGTTTTCAGCCATAAGATACTATTAAAAAGGCCCTAACTTCAATATTCAAAACATGTTCAGTATATAAGTAAAATCAGGGAAGGCTTTGCTAAAGTTCAAAGTTGAAGAACATGTTCTATGTATGTATTACTTTCAGATATATTGATAATTGTATATGTCAGTAGTCAGAGTATATGATATAATGACGTAGTGATTGTATGTGATATAATTATCAAAATAACTGAAAATATTTATAAATTTATATATTAAGCACTAAGCTGTTGGTTTCCAAATATCACTATGCATGTAAATCACCCTAAGAGTTAAAAAATAAAAATGAAAATACAGTTTTTGATTCTTACTTCAAATCAACTGAATCAAAATCTTAGTGAATGAGGCCACATAATTCTTAAGCACTGGCCTGCTTATATACATTTGAGAATTATTCCCCAGTGCTACATTCCCTTGTGATATATATATATATATATAGTGTGTAATTATACACAAAAATTGTTCAGTAATTTTCAAGGAAATGTTTTTTGCACACAATATAGATAAAGTAGTAGCACATTGCATTATTATGTTTAAGTTAACATACCCCATCATGCATTCTACTTGCTTTTCTAGTGAACAGACAGTTGGTCTGAATGCTCACATAAGTCAATGTAAAAAAAAGAAAAAAAAAGATCAAAATATGTTTAAGAGTATGTAAACGTGTATTGGTCTTCTGTCAATAAGATTATTATTCTCTTTTAGAAAAATAAACGAGTACAGGTTTAACTGTGATAATAGCTATTAAAGACATTCAGCAAGAATTGGCTTTGGAAGAGGGTGTTAATATCCATCATTCTCTTTAGTTGACAATTCAATCATCTCAACCTCAAAGTACATGTTTGTGTAACAAGTATTCTTGGTCCCTTGTTGTTTTCTTGATAAGCATGTAGGTCTTCATATTATGGTTGATTTTAAGAGCTATGGAAACTATTTCACAAAAGAAATTGTCACTACTTTCTATTTAAATTGGGGTCTGGAAGGCTATGTGTAAAAGCATACCTGATAATTGGTTCTATTATGAAGCACTGTCGAGGTAGATTTTCCAAGTACCAAACAAAATGCTTAACACTCATTTCCAGGCAAAAACTGCAACGTAGTGCTTCGGCAGCAAAAAATCCCAATTCTAATTGCATAGAGTATATCCAATTATGCCTTATATAATCCAGATGCTAAACTGACACTCGGAGTATTGCCTGTGAACAATGTGCTGTTCCCCATGTTCGGAAGAGGAGGTGGGGAGAGGACAAGTTATTTTTTAGCATGAAACTTACAGCATAAATTAAGTATTTCTAATAAATTAGATTAATGACAGATTACATTAATAAAGTATCTTTTTAATAACTCAAGTAGTGGATGCAGCTCCTTTGTTAGTACCTTCATAAATATGTTATACATTTGATATTCAGAGCTTTTGAACTCTTTACTAAATCAATTACATTTCAATTAACGAGGTTCAGATTATCAGATTTCCACCAGGATCCCCCTCTCCCCCCACTACACACACACCAAAAAACAGAAAACTTGGATGCAATTGTATAGATCATTCTCACTGGGCAGTTTGGGCAAAAGATTCAAATTCTCTAATCACCAAGTTTCTTTATCAGTCAGATGTAGATAATATTTAATGTGCCTTGTGGGGTCTTTTGAGGCTTAACTGAGATTATACATGTAACAAGTTTAGCAAGATGCCTAGAACATACTACATGTTTAATAATTACCATCTATGATCTGATTTCAAATTATGAAGTATGCTTGAATTCTACTAACTGTAATTTTCAGGTGTATTCATTTAACAACTTATTTTTCAGTGTTTGCAACTTGTCTTCACTTCTTAGTATTTTGACATAAAAATGAATGAAACACAGATCCCACTTGCCTTGGTTGTGTTCCACAGAAGCAGAGCCAGAGGTGGGAATTTATGAAAATGATTTATTGAAGAATGCTTTTGGGAAAAAGTCATCTAAGTACAAGGAGCATATGCCTGGAAAAGGAAGAAGCTATGCAAACAGAACTGTTAGAGAAGGTCTGACTCCAGGTTGACCCCTAGGGGATCAGAAGTATCCATTGAAAGTAAAAGTGCTGGGACTTTGTACCTTGCTGTAGGTAGTACTTTCAACCACCCACGGAAGATTTTCTGAAGAAGGCTACAGGCATAAGCCCTAAACCAAGGGGGGAGAGGACAGGTATTGACTACACCAATCAAAATGGTAGAAGGGTCTCAGGGGAATGGAATGAGGCATCCTCAACAATAGCGTCTCTACTACCCATATAATAAGTCCCAGTCAAGTGAAACAGGTAATCAATCAGGCAGGATAGTGATGTAAATCACTTCAGTTCATTGTGAAAATGCTCTGACAGAGTGCCAGTCCATACTGTTTACAAGTTTTCTCCATCTGGCTGTTTTACACCACTGAGCCTCTGGCCCACAAAGCCTTACCACCCACACCCTACTTCCAGCCTGCTCAACTCATACTTTTCTCTCAAGACTCAATCTAAAGCATTATTACTTTCTGGAGAATCTCTCTGACTTCTATCTCAGCCTCCTTCTACATCTGTGAAAGCAACCTATTTTAGTCCATGTGGGCTGCTATCACAAAAATATCATATACTGGGTGGTTCATAAACAACCATTCATTTCTTGTTTAGTTCTGGAGGCTGTGAAGTTCAAGATCAAGGTGCTGGCAGAGACGGTGTCTGGTGAGCACTGGCTTACTAGTTCGGATATGGCTACCTTCTCACTGTGTCCTACATGGTGGAACGGACAGAGACTCTCTGGGGTCTCTTTTATAAGGTCATTAATCCCACTCATGAGGGCTCAACCTCATAACCTAATTACTTTTCATTCAAAATCCCTCCCCCACCAAATATCATGACATCGGGTGTTAGGATTCAACGTATGAATTGGGGTGGGGACACAAACATTCTCTCTATAATACTGCCTGTGTACAAAGTTCTCTCGAACACTAATCATGCTTTATTGAAGTCACTGGTTGATATATTTTTTTTTTTCATTTTTCCAACTAAATTAAATACTCTGAATGTAAGAATAATATCTTCTTATTCCTCTTTGGTAGGTTTAGCTTGATACTTAAACATTCTAAATGCCATAATAAAGGTTTGGTGAATGAATACATAGATGAGTAAGTAAGTATATTAACATTCCCTGTGTCACTATGCAAATGTATAATCTATATATACCTATAAACTCAATTTTATGTGAAGGGTACCTATTTATAGCTAGACTGGCACATGATTTTGGATTTCACCTTATGATATTCATAGTCACTCGGTGCCCAGAAGATGAATTTAATTCTCTGAAACTTTTCTGGAACTATTTCCATAGTTCTTCAGGGCATTCAATTAAAAAACAAATGAATTAAAAAGTAAAAGAGAGAAAGATGTTTTCAACAGAATTTTCTAAAATGCCCAACAAAAGTAAAGATAATCAACCTTATCTTTACTTTTGTTGGGCATTTTATATACGTTATATACAATATATAAACATATCATATATATATATTATATACAATATATAATATATATACATATATATATGTATGTGTATAAACACATATAAAAACAAACAAAAAACAGGAGACACCATCAAGAATAAGTGGGTTGTTCTAGGACATTACTTGCTAGAAAGAGCTTCTGCCTAAGCAATGAGAAAAGAGGAAAAAAGAGGACATCTTTGCATTGCTCTGAGAGAAATTGCTGTTTTTGATTCCCTTGGAAGCATAAACTCATTCCCAAGAGATAATTATTTAACATTAATTTCTGGTAGGCTTGTCACAATAAAATGAGTTCAGGTTTTATACTCAAAAACTTATACTCTGAGAAATTCCAGCGAATTTATATAAGGACCTTGTATTTCTATGATCCTGTGAGAACTTACATCCTATTTTCAGTAAGTCTGTACTTCTTCATAGGCAATTTCTATATGCTGCCTTGTGTAATAGTTATTTTTTACAAACTTTATATCTCCCATGCAGGATTCGGACCTCCCACAGAGCCAAGAGCATTGGTTAACATCCAAGAGTCCATTAAGGCACGTTTGTTGAGTTGAACTGACAAAGATAGTGATCAAACTGAGCAATACTATTTTTAGTCAAAAAAAGAGTTTTGAATAGGCATGAAAATGACTCTATTTGTGTTTCCTTGGCTTGAACAGTGCTGATTGGACTTGAGAAGGAGTCTCTGAATCCTCAAGAAACCTTAAGAAAGTGGTTCAAATGTTTTCTTCCCTGCAAAAACTGCCAGGCTTCAGATTGCTAATTATCCAAAACAAAATGTGCACTTTTGGCCACAGCTGCTTCAGCTGAGGATCTGTGCAAGTGGGGAAGGCAAATAAGGCTGGATTTGATAAAAAGAAGGCATTCACTTGGACGTGGCTTGGTTGAAACTGTACACAATTGGAGTGTTCCTTGTGAGCAAACCAAATCCTCTTTTGAGGAAGTATGGATTATTGATGAAAAGAAATGTATCTTCTTTGGTCTGGCCATGATGCCAACTAAAACTCAACAGACTTACCTGTTCTTTAAGGTAGCATGTATTTGCTCCTTTATAGCTATCTAAGTTTCCTCTTTTTACCAGGACAACACCCATATTGGATTAGGGGCCCAGCCCACTCCACTATGACCTCATCTTAACTAATTACAGCTGCAACAACCCAAACCGATTTCCAAATAAGGTTACATTTTGAGATACTGGGAGTTAGGACTTCAATATATAAAATTGGGGGAGATGTAATTCAACTCATAACAAAGCTCTTTCACTTGGCTCATGTGCCCTTTTGACTTACCCCCATCATTTTCACTGCTGTTTTTGTTTGCATATTTAGAAATTCTTTAGTTGTGGTGCTACAAAGATGTTCCAGACTCTGTAAGACACTTCAGGCTTATCTTGTGTATTTCCTGCCCCAATTCTAGAATCAGCTACTTCTCAAAGGAGTCCTGGTTCCTTTTATTGGAGAAAGCTATTAGAAACAAAGATCTAGGGATGCCTGAATGGCTCAGTCTGTTAAGCATCTGCCCTCGGCTCAGGTCATGATCCTGGGGTCCTGGGATGGACCCCCGGGTTGGAGTCCTTCATCAGGCTCCTTGCTTGGCGGGGAGCCTGCTTCTCCCTCTCCCTCTGCCTGCCACTCTCCCTGCTTGTGTTCTATCTCTCCCTCTCTCTCTCTGACAAATAAATAAAATCTTAAAAAAAAAAAAAAAAAAAGAGGGGCGCCTGGGTGGCTCAGTCGTTAAGCATCTGCCTTTGGCTCAGGTCATGATCCCAGGGTCCTGGGATGGAGCCCCATGTCATAGGGCTCCCTGCTCAGCAAGAACCCTGCTTCTCCCACACCCCCTGCTTGTGTTCCCTCTCTCACTGTGTCTCTCTCTGACAAATAAATAAAATCTTGAAAGAAGAAAGAAAGAGAAAGAAAGAAAGAAAGAAAGAAAGAAAGAAAGAAAGAAAGAAAGAAAGAAAGAAAGAAAGAAAGAAGAAAAGAAAGAATGATATTTGCATCTATATATACTGCATTTGTATCTATATTAAGTTAAACATAAGTTCTTACTGAAGTCTCCAACTTCATCCCATTATCACAAGGATTTAGTCTACCCCTCCTTGATCTGTCACCTCCCACACCAAAGCTTCTGCCATGCATTTACTTGTTTACTTCTGTTATACACATATAGCAGTATCTAATTGTTAACCCATACACCCTTCAGAAACCATTTTATCAACTAGACTACAATGGTTATGTGCAGTCTCCCAGTCTCCATTCATGTTCCAAGTTACTTAGGTAACACTTTATTCCCTACCCCCTTCAGTGAAGTTGTTTTGTATATTTTTAATACATTTAACTTCTCTTGTAATGGTCTCATTCTTTCCTGGGATGCCCGACTTCCTAAATGATTTCTTTTTAATTTGCATATATTAAAGTTCGATTTTATGACATAAAGTTCTATAGGATTTGACAATTCATACTGTCATGGATCCCTTATTACAGTTTCATACAGAATAGTCTCACTCTTCTAAAAATTCCTTGTGTGTCACACAGTCATCCCTTTTCTCTTCCCCTCAAACAACTTGGAATCATGATATTCTTATTGTCTACAATTTTGCGTCTTTGAAAATGCCATATAATTGGAATAATAGAGTTATGGGAGCCTTTTTAGAGTGGATTGCTTCTTTCACTTAGCAATATGCCTTTAAATTTCCTGTATGTTTTTTCTTTTTTTTTTTTAAAATGATTTTACTTATTTATTTGGGATAGAGCGAGAGTGAAAGAGAGAGCACAAGCTAGGGGAGCGGCAGGCAGAGGGAGAAGCAGAAACAGGCTCTCCACTGAGCAGGGAGCCCAATGATGCGGGGCTCGATCCCAGGATCCTGGGATCATGACCTGAACTGAAGGCAGACGCTCAACCGACTGAGCCACCCAGGCACTCCTCCTGTATGTTTTTACATGGTTTGATCTCTCTCTCTGTCTTTTTAAGGATTTTTTAATTTATTCATTTGAGAGCGTGGGGAGGGACAGAGGGAGAGGGAGAGAGAAACTTAAGCAGACTTGGCACTGAGCACGGAGCCCTATGTGGGACTCCATCTCCCAACCCTGAGATCAGGACCTGAGTCAAAACCAAAAGTCAGGCGTTTAACCCACTGCACCACCCAGGCTCCTCACCTCTGTTTTTTGATTACTGAATAATAGCCTGTTGCATGAATGTACCACAATTTGTTTATCCAGTCACCTATAGAAAGACATCTTGATTGCTACCAGTTTGGGGAAATTATTAAACTTCTATAAACATTGATGTGCTATAAGCATTTTGTGTGGACATACGATTTCAATTCAATTAGCTAAATATTTAAACACATGAATGCTGATTATATGATAAGACTACATTTGGCTTTGTACAAAACTTCCAAACTATTTTCCAAAGTGGCTGTACCACTTAGCCTTTCCACCAGCAAGCGGTGAGAGCTTCTGTTGCTCCACATCCCCACCAGCATTTGGTATTATCAGTTTGCTGGATTTTTGCATTATAATAGTTGTGTAGTGGTATCTCATTGTTATTTTACAAGTCTCTACTGATAAATGGAGTTGAGGATCTTTTTATGTGCTTACTTGCCATCTGTATCTTCTTTGTGGAGGTTTCTGTTCAGAAGTTTGCCCGTTTTCCAAGAGCACTGTTTGTTTAGTTTTAAGAGTCCTTGGCGTATTTTGGATACTAGTCCTTTATCAAATATGTGTTTTGCAAATATTTTCTCTTGTCTGTGATTTGTCTTTTAATTTCCTTAACAGTGCTTTTAGCAGAGCAGAAGACTTTGATTTTAATAATGTCCAACTTATTTTTCCTCCTTGACAGATTCTGCTTTAGGTATTGTATCTAAAAGGTCATTGCCAAACCCAAGGTCACCTAGATTTTCTACTATGTTATTTTCTAAAAGTCTTATAATATTTCATTTTACATTTAAACCTATGATTCATTTTGAGTTAATTTTTGTGAGAATTGTAACATCTTTGTTTGGATTTAATTGTTTTGCATGTGGATCCCCGGTTGTTCCAGCACCATTTGTTGAAAAGACTATCCCTTCTCCATTGAATTATTTATGATCCTTTTATGAAAATCAGTTAACTATATTCCTGGCCTGTCTATTCTGTTCCATTGATCTATCTATTCTTTTGCCGTACCATGCTGCCTTAGTTACTGTAGCTTTATACTAAGTCTTGAAGTGGGGTGGTATCAGTCCTACAGCTTTGTTCTTCTTCTTCAATATTGTGTTGACTATTATGGGTCCTTTTTGCCTCTTCATATAAACTTTAGAACCAATTTGTTGATATCCACGAATTGATTTTGACTTGGGATTGCATCAAATCTATAGATCAATTTGAGAAGCATTGCCACATTAGGAATAATGAGTCTTCCAATCCATGAACACAAAATATCTCTTCATTTATTTAGTTCTTCGATTTCTTTCAATTTCAAATTCCAATTGTTCATTGCTGGTATATAAGGAAGCCATTGACATTTGTATATAGATCTTATATCCTATGCCCTTGCTTAATCACTCATTCTTTCTGATAAGGAAAATCTGTGTCCTAAGATGGCTGACCGAGCCAGAGGGAGAGTCCCAGTCCTTGCCTGGGACTCTTCCAGGTTCTTCCCCCTGCTCTGCTTCCCACGTGCACCAATCCGGGTTCTTCTCCCTGCCCTGCTTTGCGCACGCACCAAAATTGCCAAGTATGCAGAAGTGTATAAATTGCCCCTTTTGTTTGTGCTTGGGGCTCAGACCTTTGGAGATCACTCTCCTCTGAGCCCGCCAGCATTAAATAAACCTCCTATCCTCCAAGATCTCCGGGTGCCGCTTGGTTCTTCCATCGGGCGATCCAGTCCAGTTCCATAACATTTGGTTCCCTGACCGGGAAACCCAACTGCGCTGGCCCATTGTTGCCACCAGTTTGGGGGCAACGGCTGGGTAATGAGGGAATGAGGGATCGTAATGAAGAAGGTGTGCCCTGCCTAATTTTTGGCAGTCTCCTGGCCCAGTCCTCTCGGGCCGGCCTCACTCCGCTGTTTCCGCCAGACTCAAGGAGACTTGGCAGGTGAGGACCTGGTCCCGAAGTCAGATTCAGTAAGGCCTGGGGCCCCAGGACCCAGACAGGCCCACCCCCATTGGGGTGAAAGGGGAGCCTAATCACCTCCCAGAGACCTCTTAGAGGTCTCACGTGTAGGGATTCCCAGGGAGGGAATGTAATAACTTCTGGAGTGTGAATGTGTGAGTGAATGTGCAGTGCGACCTGGCTTGCTCAAGCAGACTGATTCTGTGACTCCATAGGCAGGCACCCTTAAGGTCCCCAGAAGCCTACAGAGTCTGAGTGGGCCCGTCTGCGATTCTGTGGTGAACGGCATACAGTCTATGGTGGTATTGTAATAGTTTCTGATCGTAAGTGACAACGCTGAGACCGCTACAGTTAAGCCTCACCTAAGCTCCTTTAGGACATGGCCAGACAGGCATCTGATTGGTCTCCTCACCTCAGGAGGGACTGCCCCTTTGTCTCTGCACCACTGCACACAGGGACATCACCCTGGGGTCAGGGCAGAGTAAACCTACGGTTCTAGAGACCATGATCAAAAATTTCAAAAAGGGGTTTTTGGGAGACTATGGAGTCAGGATGAACCCCGGCAAGTTGAGAACCCTATGTGAATTGGAATAGCCCACCTTTGATGTCAGGTGGCCTTCAGAAGGGACATTGGATGTCCCAACGATTCATCGAGTATGGCGAGTCATAACAGGAGAACCAGGACACCCTGACCAGTTTTTGTACATTGACTCCTGGCTAGGAATTGCTCAGACCCTTCCCCTCTGGGTGTGATTTGCTTACAATAGGCAGGGACAGGCCAGGGTCTTAATTGCCTCATCCAAGCTACCTAAAGAAAATCAACAAAAGCCCCAGTCTCCACAAATCCTAGCCAGAGGTCCCGAGGATGAACCGACCCTGCCCCCACTGTACGTACCCCCAAGACTGTCTACACCTGGCCCTTCAGCTCCAGGCACTCCGCCACCAACGGTTTCACCAGCGCCCCCAGGCCCAGAGGAACCACCGGCGCCTCCAGGCCCAAAAGATCCTCTTTCTCCAGGACCGGCAGCCAGGCTGCACCCCAGGCCAGGCACAAGCGCCCTCCAAATGCCGGTATGAGAGACGCAGGAACCCGAGAGTCATGATGAAGATGGGACGGTCCAACCTGGCCATTCCATGATGTATTATCAGCCCTTCTCCACCACTGACCTCCTCAATTGGAAACATAACACCCCATCCTACTCTGAGAAACCACAGGCTATGGTAGACCTCATAGAATCCCTCTTCCAGACTCATCGGCCGACCTGGGAAGACTGCCAACAGTTACTCCGCACCCTGTTTAACACAGAGGAAAGGAGGAGAATAATGAAAAGTGCACAGCAGTACCTGGAAGAGCATTCACCAGCGGGAGTCATCGACCCTGCTGCCTGGGCTAATATGGCTGCACGCGAAGAGTGCCCAGCATGGGACTTCACCACAACTGAGGGACAGGCCCACATCCACCAGGACCAGAAGGCCCTCCTCCGGGGAACCCAGGGAGGAGCTAAGAAACCCATGAACATGACTAAGGTATCCTCGGTCACTCAACAACCAGGGGAGTCCCCTGGGGACTACTATGAAAGACTATGTGAAACCTACAGGATATACACTCCATTTGACCCTGAGGCACAGGAAAGCCAACAGATGGTAGAACACCTCCTTCGTGGCTCAGGCCACCCCAAACATCAGAAAAAAACTTCAGAAACTAGAGGGTTTTGCTGGGATGAACATCAGGCAACTAATAGAGATTGTCAATAAGGTCTACATGAACAGGGAGGTTGCAGCGGAACGGGAAGCCAACAAAAAGATGAAAAAGAAAGTCAGCCTCCTTGCCACCACCCTGAAAGAAAAGGACAACACAAAGATGGGGAGATCCCAACCACTGAAAAGGGGGAATCCCAGAGCCCCCTTGGCAAGGGATCAATGTGCTTACTGTAAAGGGCATTGGAAAAACGAATGTCCCAACCACGGAAAGGCTCAAAAGCCCAGTCACTACAAGGAAGAACCCTGAGAGGAGAACCTCATAGGCCTTGTGGGAATGGACTCAGACTGAGGGGGACTGGGCTCTTTCCTCCTTTTCCTCATGAGCCCACGGTCAAAATGAAGGTGGGGGGCCAACCAGTGACTTTTATGGTTGATAATGGGGCCAAGCACTCTGTTGTCACCTCCCCAGTGGCACCTTTCAGCAAAAGGACTGCGACCATCCTCAGGGCCACCGGGACACAGGTGATACAACAGCCCTTTTGCCAGGCTCTCCAGTGCAAACTCAGGGGCCACAAGGTCTGACATGAATTCCTAATCAGGCTCAGATAACCTTTGAGCCCACTGGACACACTAGCCTCTGATTAAACCAAAGCAAAAGGAGACGGGGTCTCTAATACTAACAATTACCACACCAAGGGAAGAAGAATGGAGGCTATTATGTGCCCAGGCCCAACTGAGCAGCCCGCCAGAGTTCAGACTCACCTTCCCTTCAGTATGGGCTGAAAACAACCCACCTGGACTAGCCCAGAATGGGGCCCCTATCATTGTTGAACTGATCGCAGGAGCCCAACCTCAGAGGCAAAGGCAATACCCCCTTCCACAAGAAGCTAAGATTGGCATCCAAGAACATCTGACCAAACTCAAAGAAGCAGGTATTCTAGTCGAGTGCCAGTTGGCCTGGAATACCCCGCTCCTGCCAGTAAAGTAGCCAGGAGGAGGATACCGACCAGTTCAAGACCTGTGGGGCATAAACAAGGTGAACATCTCTCTGTACCCAGTGGTCCTGAATCCATACACCCTTCTCAGCCAAATCCCAGGGTTGGCCAGATGGTTCACTTGCCTAGATTTGAAGGATGCCTTCTTCTGCCTCCATTTAGCTCCCCAGAGCCAGCCACTGTTTGCCTTTGAATGGTCTGAACCTGATACAGGGTGCCAGATGCAACTGACTTGGATGCGCCTCCTGCAGGGATTTCAAAACTCACCAACCCTCTTTGGGGAAGCACTGGCCACAGACCTCGCCAGCTTCCCAAGAGACGCCACACAATGCACCCTCCTCCAGTAAGTGGATGACCTCCTCCTTGCCAGTGACACACATGAAGACTGCATAAAAGGCACAAAGGCCCTCCTACAGCTCCTGTCAGACTCGGGATACCGAGCCTCATGGAAGAAGGCACAAATCTGCCAACAACAGGTCCGATACCTTGGTTTCCTCCTCACCCAAGGGAAAAGAGAACTAGGGCTGGAGAGGAAAAGGGTCATCATCTCCCCACCACAGCCCCAGACAAAAAGGGGCCTACGAGAATTCCTAGGGGCTGCAGGACTGCCGCATCTTGATCCCTGGGTTCTCGGCAATAGCAAGACCCCTTTATGATCTCTTAGGGGGACCCGATCAGGAACCCCCTGCCTGGACTGAGGAAGCAGAAGCCGCTTTCACAGAGATAAAAACCGCCCTGGGCCTACCAGATGTAGAAAAACCCTTCAATCTCTTTGCACATGAAAAGAAAAAAATAGCGCTTGGGGTATTCACCCAGACTGTTGGACCCTGGCAATGGCCAATTGCTTACCTGTCAAAGAAGCTGGACCCCGTGGCAGTGGGATGGCCACTGTGCCTCAGGGCGCTGGCATCCACAGTCCTACTCATCAAGGAGGTGGAAAAACTTACCCTGGGGCAAGAACTTAACGTCAAGGTCCCTCATGCAGTTGTGTCCCTCATGAATGCACAGGACACCACTTTCTTTCCAACTCTTGGCTAGCACAATACCAAGGGCTCCTCTGCAAAAACCCGCAGGTCACCCTTGAAAACAGTAAGGACATTAAATCCAGCAACCTTTCTCCCCACAGAAGAGGGGGAACCAGACCATGACTGCTCCAAGGTGACTGATGAAGTCTACGTGAGCCATCCTGATCTGCAGGATCAAGCCATAAAGAATCCAGAGCTCACGCTGTTCAGCAATGGCAGCAGTTACCTACAAGAGGGTGCCCAGAAATCAGGTTATGCAGTAACCACAACCACTGAAGTCCTAGAAGCTAAGGCATTACCAGCTGGATGGTCAGCTCAATGGGCTGAATTATATGCCTTAGTCTGAGCCCTCAACCTTGGTGAAGGCAAGCGAGTCAACATCTATACTCACTCTTGGTATGCCTTTGCTACTGTACATATACATGGAGCCATCTACAAGGAAATGGGCCTCCTAACCTCAGCAGGAAAAGCTATCAAGAACAAGGAGGAGATACTGAGACTCCTCGAAGCCATCAGGCTTCCAAAGGAAGTAGCAATCCTGCATTGTAAGGGACACCAGAAAGGAGACAACCCCATAGTACGGGGAAATCGTCTGGCAGATGAGGCAGCCAAGACCACAGCCAGTGAGGACATGGACAGAGCCCTTCCCTCACCATGGCCCTAACAGCTCTGGAAGAAATCCCTCCACCCAGTTACACTAAAAAGGAAAAGGAACGGACCATGGCTGAGGGAGACACCCTGACTGAAAAGGGATGGTGGATGATGCCAGAAGGGCACATCTTTGTTCCAACAGCAACTGCAGGACATCTAGTCAAGGAATACCACCAACTCACTCATCTGGGGAACACTGCATTAGAGGCCCTTCTCAAGAAGCACTGCTACATCAGTCAGCTGCCAGCACTATGCCGAGGAACGAGTGAATGATGCATAACATGTGCTAAAAATAATGCTCGGTCTGCACCATGGCCCCCACCAGGTGTCCAGAGGATGGGAGCAACTGCCTTCAAAGATCTAGAGGTAGACTTCACAGATGTGCAGCCGAGCAGGGGGTTCAGATATCTCCTAGTAATAGTATGCACATACTCTGGGTGGGTCGAAGCCTTCCCGACCAGGACGGAGCAAGCCAGGAAGTAGCTAAAGTCCTCTTGTGGGAGATCGTGCCCCGGTTCGGCCTGCTATTAACAATCCATAACGACAATGGACCCGCATTTGTGGCAGACATTGTACAGGTCTGACCAAATCTCTCACCATCACCTGGAGACTCCACACCGCTTACTGGCCCCAAAGTTCAGGGAAAGTAGAGCAAATGAATTGCACCCTCAAGGGAACCTTAGCAAAGTTTTGTCAGGAGAATAACCTCCCATGGCCGGATCTGCTACCCCTAGCTCTCCTGCGTGCTCGCTGCACATCTGGGACATCAGGTTTCTCCCCATTCGAATTAATATATGGATGGCCTCCCCTGTGCTTGGGAAACCTTCCAGGAAACTTGCATCAGTTTGGAGATAAAGGGGTAAAGGAGCAGCTTCAGGCCCTGGGGGCCACCTAAATAAATTACAAAAGTACACCATCGAGAGGGCCCCAATCTCCTTAGGGTCTCAGGTACACTCCTTCCAGACAGGGGACTCATTTTGGGTCAAAGATTGGAAGAAAGACACCCTCAAACCGCAGTGGACAGGGCCCCACACTGTTGTTCTAACCGCCCCTACTGCCCTCAAGGTCTCAGGTGTCACCCTGTGGGTCCACCACTCCAGAGTGAAGAAAGCTCATCATTCTGATGAGGAGACGCACCAATGGAGAGTCCAGCCAGACTTCACGAACCCACTCCGGCTTCACCTTCGATGAGACCCCACCAACTGTTGGACACCTGCTCACCATGGTCCCTGGCTGTCATCGGCATGATTTCCCTCATCTTGAGAGTCGGACTCTACACTGTTGCCCCTCCTGACTGGATTTTCCCCCAGAGGCTTACTATTGTCATTGCTTATTGAGTGTCCCTAGGTTGTATTACTGCACTCACTTGTCCACGGGTCATCTGCTCACGGGTTAGCCATGGTGGCTCCCTCTACCTAAGGTCGTAGATCCCACTTTCACTGGCCCTCTGCTATTTATTCCTGAGTGCATTTCACCATGGTTTTTCTGGCCCTGGTCGGTCCTGGTCTTCTGCTACCTTGTGTGCTGTTCCTCCACACTGCCTCTAGCTTGCCTAGCCAGGCAAGAGGGGCAAACTCTCGTATCACCGTTACTGGCAAATGGACTTTCCAGCTTATCCCCCTCAATCCCGCACCAGCGCCCCCACTGACTTCTTCCACCTGGGACGGGCACACACCAAACGTTAACCTCCATTTTGATGGATGCCAGCTTCTTGATACCTCCTGGGAACCACATAGACAGTGTTCCTACCATGGCCCTCACTCAGGTTACCAGCTGGTAGATATCTACATCTGTGGGGGCCCTACACCTCAACAGCCAAACACCTGCCTTCAGTTCTGCTTGCAAGTCTGGGGATGTGAGTCATGGGTGGAGACTTGACTGGGAATGGAACGATGGTCCACCAAGTGGCGCCTCAAACAGCGCAGTGACATCTGCATTTCCTTGTCATGCAAGGCCGCCCCATCCTCTTGCCCTAACGATCACTGTATACCACTCACCCTCTCAGTTTTAGAACCCAATGCCACATCATGGGCTACAGGAATCATTCTCCTGTTGGGCCAATATCACCCTATGGGGACCAACCCCATCGCCAAATTTATGATTAAGTCCATGTTCACTCCAAGCCTTACAGTCAACCCCCAGAGTCAGAGAAAATAACTCGCCCTGGCGCATCCCAGGGTCCCCCATCCACATGCAGCAAGCATCTATAGCGCAACTGTTAGGTATGATTAACGCCTCCCACCAAGCACTTAACCACTTGAATCCACCCCTAGCGCCTGACTGCTGGATCAGTATGAAGCCCGGTCCCGTCCAATACCTAGGTGTCATCCTCAACCAGTCTACCATATCACCTCCCACCTCGGCACTGGGGACCTCAGATTATCCCTTTCTGGCTCCAGTTCTGCTCTATGGCAACTCTTCCTCTCCCATCATGGGCCACAGTTAGGTGTGTGCACCTAACAACACATTTTTAGCTTGTGATCAAGGTATATACATCTGCATCACCCCGCACAATCAGTCATGCACGCTTGTCAGTCTCTTACCCGATCTTTCAGTCCTCCCCGGGAGTGATGCCCCACTCATACGGAGACCTCCTAGCCACCCTCGACGCTCCCCCATAGCCATCCCTCTTATCATGAGCCTGCTGGCCGCATCAGGTGTTGCCCTCAGCACCACTGGCATGGGGATGTCTCAAGTTCAGTATCAGGGGTTAACTCAACAACTCACAGTGGATTTTTCCACCCTCACTCAGTTGGCCCTGGCCCTGCAGCACCAACTCAATTCACTGGCCTCAGTGGTCCTCCAAAACAGGCGCGGGCTTGACTTGCTTATGGCCACACAAGGGGGGGCTCTGCCTCTTCTTACAGGAGGAATATTGTTTCTATGCTAATGAGTCAGGGATGGTCCAAGAAACTCTGACCCAATTACAGGAACGAGTACATCGCCAGTGGGAAACACTCCAGTGGACAACTTGGTGGGATACCCTCTCACAATGGTTGCCTTGGTTTGCCCCTCTTGTCGGCACCCTCCTATTGCTTCTCCTTATAGTAGCATTTGGTCCTTGTACTCCTAATGCCCTTACTAGGTTTATCACTACTCAAATTGCTAAAATCAGACTCCAGTTACTCCTTACTCACTATTGCCCCTTAGAAGATGAAAATGATGCCCTCTAAACCAGATGTTTAAAGGGGCATCAAAGAGGGGAATGATAAGGAAAATCTGTGTCCTAAGATGGCCAACCGAGCCAGTGAGAGAGTCCCAGTCTTTGCCCTGGGGCTCTTCCGGGTTCTTCTCCCTGCCCCGCTTCGCACATGCACCAAAAGTGTCAAGTATACGGAAGTAGAAGTATATAAATTGCCCCCTTTGTTTGTGCTCTGGGCTCAGACCTTTGGAGAGCACTCTCCTCTGAGCCTGCTGGCATTAAAAAAACTTCCTATCCTCCAAGATCTCCGGGTGCCACTTGGTTCTTCCATCAGGCGATCCAGTCCAGGTTCCGTAACATTTCTAATACCTGGATTGTCTGTGGTTTGGTTTATATCTTGAAGTATTTCATGCCCTTTCACCACAATCATCTTTTTCATCTGGGATAATACCCCCACAGACCAATCATGAAACTAAATTAATTATGAAAGTCAGTCTGCTCTACTTAATCCAATTAAACTTAATTGCATGATCCCTATATTCTTAATCATCCTCACCTAAGGGACGTGTTACCTTCATGTTTTTAAACAGATTTTCTGAGCCAAATCATTTTCACAAATATGACTCTCAGAAAAGACATTTTAGGTACAAGAAGACCGAGGGAAATCAGATTTATCTCATTAATCTAAAAGTTTGTGCCAAACCTCATAATGATTTGTGGGCTACCCATAAAGCCTCATTGATAATGGAAACAATTCTGCCAGAGGGAGTGGCATGTGAGCAAACTGCAGAACTGACTAATTGAAAAGGTGAAACAACATAGAGTTAACTTTTTGTATTAAGCCATAATAAAAAGCATTAAAAATCAAGCTCTAAGCTTAAATTATGATTGTGAAAATCAGTATATAAAGACATTAAATGCAAATGACCTGACATAAATTACAGGCATGTGACAGATTGCACCATTTTCCTATAATGTGCCAGTGTAAGTAATTCCTGATTTAGAAATTAAGAACAGTAGCACTGCTAAAGAACTCAAAATTACATGATTTAATTTGTCTCAAAAGAGAAGGTTGATGGTATCATTTGTCCAAAAGTTACATGGCCAGTGAGTGGCAGAGACAAAGGTGAGATTTGATCTATATTCCATTATGCTCTTTCACTCAATACATGGAGTGTATACACACATACACACATGCATAAATATACTTATGCATGTGTAATTATATATATATGATTTTTTATGGAAAGAGTAATTTTGTTATATAGAGTCACTGGTGGGTCAATCTACTCTTAGAAAATTAACATAAATTGCATCTTTCAAGAACTTGAAATGTGTCATCATAGACTATCATAATCAACTTTGTGCTGTCAAGAATGGACAATTCCCAATAGTAGACTATCTTTAGAAATCTCTAAGAATGTGGGTTTTCTAACACCCTTTTAAAAGTGACTCTCCCATGTTGTAAAAATATCCAGTACTAAAGCTAGGGTTGAACTATGATTTTCCTGAATCATGACCTTCCCACGAGCACACAGAAAAGCAGAGCTGGGCTGCTAGGCACTAATACTGGGTCATTCTAACCATACAAATGGAAAACATGTCAAATGCTTCTTTCCCTTTCTCCCTCACCGCCAGGTCTCTCATCAGTATTGCTGTGTGAAGAGTGCCTGCTCCAGAGCTGGAGACTCTGAGTTGTTCTTCAACCTGTATTGAAGGAAAATGGGAGACAGAACAACCCAAAGTGAACCAAAAGCCTCCCAAAAGGCAAGGTGAGAATAGACAGATTTCCAGTCTTCTTTCATTGAAACTTTTAGGTTTGGCATACTTTCTATTTGGGTACCTAAGAACTTTGTCACAAACTCACAGCCAGAAATAAAATAAATCCTTCTGACTTCTGAGGCAAGGTTTTGAATAGTGGCAAAGAAAACTTAAGGGGAAACAACAGTGTTATAATTGGAGGAACGGTGCTCAGAATCACTTTTGCACCTCTGATTCTCATAAGATGATAAGCACCTTAAAAACAGAGCAAAAACAAATGCAAATAATAATAATCTCTTTCAGGAGATGTGGTTATGGAGTGTTGATTTTTTATTCTTTATTAGAGGTAATAACATCTATGGAAATCTGGAGAATCTCAAAATGTGATACTATGATTGAAACACTTTTTCTATTAGGTCAGGTTAGAAATTTGTTTATCAATTCCTAAGCTGAATGTATACACTATCTATTGATTCTGATACACAGTATCTGAATTCTCCCTACTCATTTTAGCTCTCAGTTGTTTTCTTTAATTGAATTTTTATATCAAATAAATCCATAAGCCAACTGACCAGGCATAGCTTTGGTTTCAGTAATTTAAATTTGAAGCAATATTTCTTCTATCTGATAAATATGTAATAATCGCTTATCATAGGAGATAATGTAACATGGCAACTAAAAGCAAAGACTTTGGAGTCAGATGGCCTGGGTTAAAATCTAATTTGAGCTCGTGACCAGTTTGAACATGGGGACCTTACTTAAACTTTCTAAGCCTCAGTGTCCTTATCCATGCAAACGGAATGATAACAATAATCTCTGGCTCTTGGGTTTGTTATGAGAGATAAGTTCATTTATGAAATACATCTTTACACATACAATTGCCCCATGGATGGATACTAGTTATATTTTTCATTATGTGCAAACATTATCCTCCCTGCAAAACTGAAAGACTGTTTACAAATAAGAGGTCAGGGAGACCCTCACTGCTTTCAGCTCCATTAACAAATAAGATATGTTTTCTCTTCAAAGAATATGAAACATTAGAAAATCAGACATAATATAACATCAAACATATTATAAGCATTCAAATCAAAGCTACAGAAGGGAATCTGGAGGGATATGAAATGGAACATGAATTTGCAAAGAGAAAGCACATTCAGAGAGTTATTAGAAGTAGAGGAGTGTAGGATATATTATTCTGAATTATTAAGCTATTTCAATTTTGCATTTGAGTTATGAAAATGTCAATGAATTAACTCTTTTGGAAATTTCTAGAAGTACTTTGGGGTTATTAACATTATATAATTATGTACATAAAGAGCAATCAGTTTTCCCTGGAGGAATAAAGAAAACCACTCTAGTTAAGTGACTTTTTATTTCTAGTGATATTAAGTTCTACACTATGAAGCAGAGATACTCTGAATAGAAACACATAAAAGAGCAATGAGTTTGGAATAAAAACTTGGGTCTTTCCCTGTTATCCTGTTGCCTACATATTTAATCTTTGGGTATTCCAACCCAAGCATTTCAAAAATAAGAAACTTATTTTAATATAAAAGTTTGAGAATATTAAATGAGATGACCCATGTTCAAGTTGTCTGCAAAATCCAAAGTGCTATATAAGCTAAGGTGTTATCCTCTGAAAATGAAATTTAAAGCCCAAAACTATCTGAAATCACCTTATAATATGATTTTACTTTTCTCTTGTGGTTAAACACATTGCTTATTTTATTCTCATTGATACCTTGTGAGTCATCAGGATGACTATTATTGTTCTTATTTTGAAGACTACAAAACTGGGATTTGAAGAATTTAAATGATTTTACCATTAACATTTGGCCTAAAGTGCAGAGACAAAACCAAAAAGCAAAGTCTTAAGATACAAAGTCCAAGCAAGTGGCCAGACACCAGCTGCCACTTTACGATTTTTGGTAGTCTTCAAGATATGTTGAAATACTAATAAGAGGAGAGGTGTCATATCCATTCTGTTTCCTCAGCATCTACACAAAGAGTAGTTGACATTAGGCACATCAAGGAATCTGGGGATTCACTGTAGATTGTCAGACCCTATAGTCAGCATCATTGGATTCTCAGGCATCTGTGTCTCTTGGTTTATCTTCTTTTCAACTTTAGTTCGCATGGTTACACATATGCATCAGAATGGTGCTGGTGAGGGTGACACTGGTGGTTATATTTCTGTAAATAAATGTATGTTATGTATATAAATTCCACCTGAGGCTTTCAAATGGTCAACGAGTGATCTCACCACAAATGAGAATGAGCTGTCACAGTGAACTAAGAATTGAAATGCCAATCAGGAGACTTGTATTCTAAGCCGGCCTTAGCCCCTGATACAATTTTCAAGGCATCAATTATGATATAATCATCATAGAAAAGCTTTGATGCCCTTTCTATTCCTTTTATTATTCTAAATTAGTTTTCTGAAATAAAAAGTCTCAGGCAGCATGTAAAAGATATTTTAATGTGTACTAAAAAATATACTCTACTACACTGTGCTTCATAATGTATGATATACCACAAAAACAGAATTTATTATGTGTTTTTCTTTTTCTAGTTTATAACTCTACATGAAAATTTAAGCTGATTCAACCAATCTATAACTGATACAAATTAGACACATGCAACTTAAAATATGTTGCTTTTTTAACATTAGAAAATTTTTGGATGAAGATATGTTTGTATAATAGGGTGGGATTAGAAGATTATAGTCCTATAACAGTACCACCAAAATTAATAAATTAATTATTAACTAACTGGAATTATGATAAGTATTCAAAATCAGTAGTTATTCTCCATTTTAAAATTAAGTGCTTAGAAAAGTGTCCATCTCCAAAAAGTGATATATGTATTTAAAACATTTCCAAGTGTAATCACTGGAAGTATTTTTTCCTTCAAAAGTTGAATCAAATGACATTAGAGTTTTTAAGTTATAGGTTATAAGCTATAAGTTATAGGTATTCAAATAAGTCCCCCAAAGTTATGAAAAATGAGAACTTTACCACATATTAAATATATAAAGCTATATTAATCAAATTAACATATTCTTGGTTTAAAAATGGACTATATAGATATAGATACCAAGATATTAGTGCAAGGTGATATTTCAATTCATTGAAAGGAAGATGAATTATTTTATAATATTATAGAAAAAGTTTATTCGCCTAGAAAATAAATAACAATGTTTACCTATTACCTGATACTATAAACAATAGATAAATTATAAATGTGTACAAGACTTAAATGTTGACAAAAAATAAAAACAAAACACAACTATGTAATTTAAGGTAGGGAGTGCTTCTTAACCAAGCTTCAAAATCCAGAGGCTAAAAAAGAAAACAAATAGACTTGAAATATAAAAAATAATAATAATAATTTTTTTATAGCAGATTATTACATAAACCAAACCAAATAGCATATCACAGATTTGAAATATAAATTTACAATTTAGGTAAGACAAAAAGAATTACTATCTATTACATATCTATTGCTCTTAACAAATTGAGCAAAAAGACATCATTCCAATTATCTATTGGGCAGAGCACATGAATAGACAATTCACTGAAGAGCAATTGATGGCCTATATATATTTTGTAAATGTTTAAATTCACAATTTGGAAACACAAATTAAGGAAACAATGAGCCATCACATTATGCTCATCAAATTAGTAAGTAAAATGAAGGATAATTATTGCTGCTATGGGTGTGAGGTACATATCCTCTTATAAATGTGAATTGATAAAGTCCTTCTTAAAAGAAATCTAGCACACGCATAAATAAAATTGAGTAAGAATAAAGGAATAGCATTGTTTATATAACAGAATCATACTTTTATAAAGCAAAGTAATCCCAAGATTTCTTATATTTAAGGGTGTGTGAATATATGTGTGTGTGTCTACAGATATGCTGGCATATGATTACATAAACATAAAAAAACATGCTTTTTTTAAAGTTGTTAACATTGATTTTTGTTGGGTAAGACAGCTGGCATGGTTGGGAAATGATTACATTAAGCAAATAAATAAATATATTGAGACTACCGTCAGCCCAAATAGGGCTTTGTTCATAGTCTAAGTGTGATGAGAAGCCTCAGGAAAGTTTACATGAATAAACAGCCATTTCTACATTTACAGCAAGGCCAGTGTTTGAATATTTATGTTCCGCATCTTGAGTTGTCTCTTCTGGTTCATTTGTGATTTTTATGAGCCTATTCTCACCTTCCTTTTCCCCTTCTGTGTCATTCTCTTCCCTGGTCTTCTCTACAGTCTTTGTAAATTCTTCCCTTCCCTCTTTCCACCCTTCTTCCTCTCTTCTTCCTCCACCCACCCTCCACTCTTCTCTGTTCTTCTTTCTTTCCTTTACTTCCATCCTCCCTCTCTTATTGTCCTTCAACCTTTCCTTTCCTCCTCTTCAAGGAGGGACCTGTGTGTCAGTGACCATGAATGCAGGTAGTGGGGCAGGAGAGGAGGGTGGCAGACAGGCAGGAAGGCAGGAGATGGGGAAGGTCATCTAGAAGCTTCCGCGTTCTTGGTGGCTAAGAAAGCAGTGCAGTAAGGGAAGGGGGTGGTGAAAGGTCAAAAGTGTGCCTGGAGGAAGGAATTGGGACACTGCTAGGTGAACCATAAGTATTTGCTTATGTGACCAGTGGCCAAGGAGGCCAGTGGGAGGTAAATGGAGAGGGAGGTGCCCATGAAGGAGCCATCTGATAGCCTAGAAAGCAGTTTAGAATGAGTGCAGAGCCATGGAAAGAGGTGGCTGGCTTGACTGGGAGATTAGTAACATAGAACAAATATGTAAAATGATCAAATAATAAATACAAATATTGATTATAATGTGGTCCAGGTTTTTCAGTGTTAGACATTATAGAAATACAAAAAGGGAGAAGACTAGAAAAAAACCTGAGATGTTGTGTTGGAATTGGATTTTATTTTCTAATAAATAGGCACATATAGATATATACGTTGGTTTAGATGTCTATGTAGCCCTTTTGGTTCTGAAGAAATAGATGATTTGGAGTTGAAGGTAGAAGAGTGCCAGCTGACATTTGCCCAGAATTCTCTTCTTCCTGATGATCTTAAAGACATATTATCTTTGTCTCATTTGTTGGCAGTAAATTCTAACTCAGGTCAAGAAGGGAGGAAATAGTAGAGGCAATCAAACTTGAATCCTTATTTTGTCATTTACCAGCTACAGCTTGGGTTGATTGGAAGGATGAAATGAAATGAAATCTATTACTCATCTGCTCTTTGGATGTACTGAAGTTAAAACTAAATATACTACGTGATTTTCACCTCTGATTCATAGATGGCTGGAGTTAGCTAAAACAGGTGTGAGGAGCATTATTTTGCAGGAAGGAAATGAGGCTCAGGGAGGTGAAATGACTTGATTAAAATCAAACAGCCAAAGAAGAGCAGAACACTGGACCTGAGCTCAAGTTTCCTTCGCACTGACCCAGCAGCAAAGAACCATATTCATTTAATCTAATCTCAATAATTTCTGAAAAACAAAGCCCTTTTGCTAAGAAATTTAATCATCTTAATTTTTATTATTTAGCTAATTAAACACTTCAATGGCAAGGGTAGGATGGCTCTGAGGGTCTCTAGTTGAAGCGAATTTCCCTATGCTAAGCTTCATTCTACAATTAGACCTATAATACCCAATAAGTGATGATAAGGAAAACTACTGTCTTCAGTGCACAAGGAAGAAAAAGTCCAAACTGGCATTTTGGGATTTTGCCCTTATCATAGCCGTACACAGGCAGCACATTCTGACCTATCAAATTGGAGACATATGGGCTATTGAGGTATTGTTATGAGAAAGTGTGAAATAAATTTCCCATTGAAAACATGTTGATAAAATGTTGGCAGGTAAAAGTTCCGTAGCATAGAGAGAAAATGTCTTCAAAAATATCCAAGCGAATGGTCGTGTTTTAAGTTAACAAGTAGTTGCCTGAAGCCTCCATTGAAATCAGTAAACTGCTCATCTCGCGGATTGCGTTTAGAATTGGATTTCTGAAGCAAAAATGTCCTGTGGCCCAGAATAAGTGCAAAGATGTGCCAATTTTTTTTAAACGTCTTATATAATCTTGTTTTGATGTAAACAATAGAGTCTGATTGTATAATAAGATCTAATTAATATAATGTTGACTATCACTGTGTCAGGTAGGAAGAAGAATATTGCATGCATTTTTCACCTTTGACCAGAAGCTCGTTATCTTTGCATGTATTTCTTTGCTTTTATCATCAAAGCACATTAGTGCAGTAAAAGGAATAAATAAGGTGGTAAAACACAATAAATAAAGGCATGGTACAGAGAGTTAACAATATGCAATGTAAAATACTATCACCTTTCACTGATTAGCATACATTTGGAAGGTAAAAAAAGCACAACTGCGTAACAGAAGAAAAACGTTAATAAGTCAGTGTTTAGAATTAATAGTGATACAAACTTGGAGAAATTTCTAACATTTAGAACAAAAAGATGTTTCAAACATTTTTCTTCTCTCTCTCTCTCTCTCTCTCTCTCTCTCTCACACACACTGATTTGATAACAATATTCTTTATTTTACTCTTTGAAATTTCACTGTCATTCCTTTCTTTATATTCTCTTCTCTGATTTCTTCTTTGACCCAACATGTGGTGACCTCTTATATCTTATGTTTCCTTTTTCTTTTCTTTTCATTTTTTCTTTCTGGAAGGAAGCTATAAGAATCAGCTGAGCTATAGTGGCAGTCTTTGTTCCTTAAGATCTGGGTCCAAATAGTATCACTATTGTGTTCTCCAGGACTCTATAGAATGAAGGATTTGAGAGGGCTGCAGGGATATCAGTTCTCGTCTGTTTGTTAGGCCGGCTTGGATGTTTCTATCATTATTTTTAAGTGGTACACATATGGTAAGTCTATTCTTCCTGTCTAATGTATTGTACATATACACACATGCACATGCTCACACACAAAACTCTTAAGGGAAAAAAAATTACTGCACATTTAAAAAAATTTACCAATTTAAAGTAGAACTACCCAGAGGGTACTAAAGGATCTGCCTGTTTGCCTAGGCATGGCTAATCGAACTTTTCAAAGCACCTTAATAGGGACTGCCATGAAGTCCGCCTCAAGAAATATCACAAGGGTTCCCCACCTGCTTTGTGGAAGCCATTTGTCCTCAGAGAATTTTCAACTTAATTGTACCTGACACATTAATGCTATCAGAGTGCCAAAACTTCCATTTGAGATTGGAAGAGATAATATGTAGGAAAACCTTCCTCTCTTCAGCAAGAAATCTGAAAAGCATTGTGAAGATGAATTAACCTAAATAAAATGATTCACAAAAAAGAGCTACATTAATGACTCTAGTTTTGTTTTTATTTTGAATAACTTATTTTGTAAACAAGACTGCTTTAATACATTTGGAAAAAATAGTAGTAATCAATAAATAACAACAAATTCAGTAATAATTTCTATCTTCTAAAATAAGTTTAATAATAATAAAAAGGAAAATCAAGATGTTTTATTAAAAGCAAGGTCTGTCTTTTCTGTTCCAATTCATTCAACAGATAACTTTGATCTGAAAATAACTTGAGAACCTTGGCTGACAACAATAGAGAAGTTAAAATACTTGGATTGTGAATATTACTATTCGTTCCTAGGTGGCCACTAGTCTTTAAAACAAATTGAAGCAACTAAAATCCCAAATTATTCACTCTCCTTATTTGGAATCATAATGGAGCCATTTGGTCTCAATGCCTGTGTCATCAGCATCTTGTATAAAAGAGTTCTTTTGTAATTGAGATTTAGCTGGGGATCTTTCCAGTGGATTTGCTTCTCAGGAAGAAGGGGCAGAGAGACCACTAGTGAATCTGTAAGTCACATGTTGCTCATTGGAGCTTGGCTGGCCTCAACCCAGCTTTGCTATAGGTGATGGATTTAATTTAGGTCTTCTCGGGCGCCTGGGTGGCTCAGATGATTGGGCGTCTGCCTTCGGCTCAGGTCATGATCCCAGAGACCCGGGATCGAGTCCCACATCGGGCTCCCTGCTCCTTGGGAGCCTGCTTCTCCCTCTGCCTCTCTCTCTCTCTCTGTCTCTCATGAATAAATAAATAAAATCTTTAAAAAAAAAAAAATTTAGGTCTTCTCAAGTGTTGCTCCATCCTGGGACCTTTAACAATGTGATGTGTGCTCTTCTCATTGTGGATGCCAGAAGCACCAGAAGTGGAAACATTCATGTACATTTAAGCTTCTGCTGGAATTCCATTTGCTAAGAACATTCAATGCCCAAAGTAAATCACCGGCCAAACCCAGCATCCCTGGGGCAGCAAAAAGTACTCACTTCACTGTAGGCAGAAGTCCTGTAGAGTCACATGGTGAAGTGGATAGATGCATTATTATTTTTATTATTATTATTATTTATTACTTTTTTAGAGGGGGAAGGGGAGAGTAGCCGAGGGAGAGGGAGAGAAAGAATCCTAAGCAGGGTCCATGCCCAGAGCCAGGCCCATGTGGGGCTCAATCTCACAACCCTGAAATAATGACCTGGGCCAAAAATCAAGAGTCTGACACTTAACCAACTGAGCCACCAAGGTGCCCTGATGCATCTTTAAATAACAAGGAAAGAGGACTAGTGAGCCATCATGTTATCTACCACTAAGTGCTAGTTATGAAAACCCAAAGCCAAAAGGCACAGAATTCCTAACGGGTGAGGGAATCCCTGAAAGTCTCCACTCAGGCATAACAATGACAACAGACCTCATTCCCACCTTGTTGTAAAGATTAAATGGGGTAATAATGGAGAAACATAATTTAGTTTCTTCCATAAAGTGTTAAGGCCTTGAACATAAAGATTTACAAAAATATCAATTATTGGAGTAGTTCGACCCTTTCCACTTTTTTTCTTTTTTTTTCTTCTTCTTTTTTCCTTTTTTTTAGCAAAGCATGCTTAAAGAGCAAACTCCCTTACTTGGAAGGTAACAGCATTCTGTTTACAAACATCTTTTCTATTTCCAGGAGCGTCTATCCTGAAAAAGTGAACCTATAATTTCCTTGCTAAATTGAGTGAAACCAGTTAGTGGAATGGAACTGCAGATTCGCTGTAATGATTTCGTTATTTGTCATCACCGTATTTTCCCCAGCGCGTCAACGCTATTTTGATCATCACAGCCCAACTGAAACCCAGCGTTATGCCAAATGCAGACGCTCTTACAGGAGGCAAATCTGATGCAAGTAAGAATGGGTAGTTACTGCTATCACTCATTCCAGCCTGGTTGCAGGCATAACATTTCAGGAAAAACGGTTTCTTCAATATTCTATTAAAATGAAGCAGGGGAAATAATTCCTTAAGTGATATAGTGGAATAATCTCAAATAGGCAACTGAAAGTCAAAAACAATAAGTATTATTATTGTGCCTAGGTTATTATTAGGTACTGAATGAATAAGTGTGAAAGGAAAGAAGGAAGAAAGGTAGGAAGGGATGAGAGGGAAGGAAAGCCGGGAGGGAGGGAGGGAGAAATGATCCATTTGTTTATCAGCATCGATGCTCCTAAAACAATGGAACGTGTGTATGCCGACAAGAGTCTAAAGAGCATGCTCAGTTCTAACTATCGTTCAAGATGATATTTCAGGGTAAAAAAGAACATGGGGAAGGACGTAAAAAGAGGTCTTTCAAAATGATTGGACTCTTAAATGTATACCTTGAAATGTGATTTCAAGAACAGGCCAGAAATTTGCTTGAATCCTTTTTTATTTATTTATTTATTTATTTGAGAGAGAGAGAGAGAAACAGCATGAGAGGGGATAGGGTCAGAGGGAGAAGCAGGCTCCCCACTGAGCCGGGAGCCAGATGTGGGACTCGATCCCAGGACTCTGGGATCATGACCTGAGGCGAAGGCAGTCGCTTAACCAACTGAGCCACCCAGGCACCCTGCTTGAATCCTTTTTACAACACTCTATAACTATCCGTGTAACCTAACAAGCAAGATGTAGTCGCTGACGTTGTCTGAGCTGTTTTTAGTTACTCTCCCATTATGGGTCTTTGTGCTTCTTCTTTTCTGTTGTTAAAAATAGACAAGTAAATCCAGATAATTATATTTTACTTTTAGAATAAGAAAAGAATGAACATTAGATCTGGAAGGAAACACTCAAGGTTTGAGGCTCAGCGTTCTCAATTACTAGTTCTCTGATGGTGTTGGGCAAGTCACTTCAATTCCCCATGCTTAAATCCACCCTTCACTAATATGGAAACACAAATATATATGTTATTTCCTTAGAGAGGAACAAGACATTTCAAAGAGAGTACTGCAAAAGCTCTTTGCAGATTGTAAGCCACTGTTCAGTTGCAGTTGTTAGTATAATCTTCCAATGCAACTTTTGCCTTTGGTCTGGATTCTGGATGTTCTAACTTAGCACAGTGTCGACACACAATTCAGCTCTAATGACAAGAAAATCCAATTCTTACAGAGGAAGAAAATGAATTGTATACCATACGGTCACACATTTGGAACCTGTTATTTTCAATAATAACATGTTTGGGAAGCATTCATTATCGACTAGAAATAACTTATTTCGACAGTTAGCTGAAGTGGAGTTCATGCTGAGTGCTAAGATGCTGACATCAAACAGAAAGAGAGTAAATACAGTGAGCTCTGTTCTAGCAGAAGACATCCATCAGCATGGTTTATTTGGAAGGCACGGTATTATTTCTTCTCGATCAGCAAGTTCAAGGTAGGATCTTTTACAACAGGAAGTGTTGTACAGACGTTCCTCTCCCTCTGCACTGCTCACCTTTTTGCCATTCACAGTAAATCTAAACTATCTTAAGGCCACTTCTCTTTTAACCCACAGGTCTGATTTAATACTCAAAAGTCACCCTTGGGTTAGAGGATATAAACCCAGTTACTTGAATCTAGGGGAGGTAGCCTGCTTTCATGAAGATCCCAGCTTAAGAGTCCGATAAATATCTTCAGATGCATTTGTGCAGAGCACAGCCAAATGATATGAGGCCAGTTAGGAGATTACATTTCTGTGTTCCCTTCCCAGCAGATAAGTTTATCCAGGGACCTATATCGTCTTCATTTCTCAGCAGGAGAAAGAATATTAAGACTTCGAGCCTAATAAAATGCATAGCAAAGCAATTTCGTGGATAAGACAAGAACTGATTCGGTGGGGAGAAAAATAGCACCAGGTCTGTCCATCAGAATTAAGGAGACTGTTGTGCATTTGTATCAAAGGTCTTCTTCTGAAAGTACTGTATAAAATGCTGGGATTATCAACAACAACAAAAAGATTGAACTTGAAGCCAGGAGGAAAATCAGAGCTCCCAAATTATTCTGATAGAAGTAAAAGAGAGAAAGAGGAGGGGGCAAGACATTAAGAAATTATTTTTACTGTAAAATCAAATGCTGCAAATACACTTTTGTCTGTTAACCAGTACTATGTAAAATGCAAAATAACAATAACAACAAAAACCCTGCAACCAATGACAACATACATACACAGATTCCCATAGAGTGGTCTCGATGCACTTCCACATTTTATAAAGATTTTATTCATTTATTTATTTTATTTATTTGACACAAAAAGAGAGAGCACAAGCAGGGGGAGTGGCAGGCAGAGGGAGAGGGAGAAGCAGGCTCCACACAGAGCAGGGAGCCTGATGTGGGCTCGATCCCAAGACCCTGGGATCATGACCTGAGCTGAAGGCAGATACCCAACAAACTGAGTCACCCAGGCACCCTTACTTTCACATTTTAATCAGTAGAAAGAAAAATAAAAAATGTTGAAATATTGAATTTATGTAGTTTAAATGTACGAGTATACACAATGATTATTTTAAAATCATTTACAACTAAAAATATATTTATTGTCATCTTATCATTAATAAAGCTCCTTTTATGTACTAAAAATTATAGCTATATGGTTTTGAGGCTTCAACAATAAAATAGCTTTGTTTAACAGAAGCTTGTGAGTAGCTTTTAGATCCTAATCATTTTAAGTAACATAAACTCATCAAAATTTAAATTTTACGAAAAAATTCAGAGTTCCTTTAATTTTAAGAATTAGGCTAATCCCATACCAGGTAGATTACAATAAAAATAAGTCTCTAATAAATGGCTTAGCCCATTTTGAATGTCACTTTTATTCAACAAACAAGTATTAAGCAGTAGTGCACAAGGCCTTACCATGCCAAATATACACCTAAGTGGATTATTATTATTATTATCACTTTTAAATATTTTATTTATTTAGAGAGAGAGAGAAAGAGTATAAGTGGGGTTGGGGCAGAGGGATAGGGAGAGAGAATCTCAAGCAGACTCCATACTGAGAGTGGATCCCAGCACGGGGCTCAATCTCATGACCCTGAGATCATGACCTGAGCTGAAATCAAGAGTTGGATGCTTAACTGACTGAGCCACCCAGGCGCCCCATGGATTTTTTTTTTTTTTTTAGTAAAGATACTAGAGAATTTGGAGAAATTGATAGTTTCAGGGTATTAAAATGGCCAATTGCAGTTCTCCTCTCCGTTTCACCTAAACCCATATCAATTTTTGTTTTCAAAACTCAGATCAAAATATGCTGTTTAGAAGCATTTGGAGATTAAATTCACTCTGCATAGTTTATTACTTTATTCTGTGGTAATAGTCTGTGCCTCTTTGGCAATAGCATGTTCTTGGGGACATTCAGACTGATACGAGACAATAGGGATTCAATCTTGGTTCTACCACTTAAGGGCCACATGGATTGACTAGTTGCTCATAGAAAATGAAAATAATGATATTATATTTATGAGGATTTAATGATATAGAGCACTTAGTACACACTTGAACATATAGTTTGGGCTCACTAAGTATCAGTTGTATCAAAGGATGCTGGTGTTTTTAAAGTTTTCATATGTACAATATTTGAGGACTAAGATATAAGTCTGGCCTTATTTTTTCTTTTTTTAAAATAATTATTCTAAAGGTAATTTATTTTATGTGGTTCAATCTTCATTTTTATGTTTAATTTCCATAGGACCCAGAGGAAGAGCCTGCTCAGCTTTTGGCACGCCTTCAGTGAGTAGTATGTCATATTGTTTGGCTGACTGTTATCCACGTGTAAATCATCCAGACAACAACTCAGCTTTGGCTTGGAGGCCTCTGGGGTGGCATGGATATTTCATCTTTTCAAATGGGAATAATGGTCAAAACAATGGTCTGGACTTCCTGAAAAGTCTGCATCATGGTCTTCAATTATATCAAAGTGTTTGCAAAATGCTGTGGAACTTGTTCAAACTAGAAAATACTCAAAGCTGTGCAAACCCACAGTGATCTTAACTAACACCTCTTTCCTCTTCAAGCCATTCCTTGTCAGGAGTCAATCATACATTTCAATGGATTATTTTTCTCTTCATGTTATGTGGAGTTTAAGTGAAAAGGCTAACAAGCATGGTGACATGATCATCTCCTGTTTTCTGCCCAGATGATGTGAATGGGATTAGTCACATGGGAAACTTCAGGATTTAGCTTCAGGATTAAGCCAATTACAACAGTTCACAGTTTTAGAGATGTGGGCATGTGACTCAGGTCTATCTAATCAGACTGAATCTTAACGTTTTTCGGAGAGTGCTGGGAAAAGACTTTCACATCTCCATGGGGGTTGGTGATTGAGGTTTGTGAGACTCAAAACTGTAGAATTCCAGAAAAAATAGCTTGGAAATTCAAAGGGCTCATTATGTGCAGCCCGAGGATTAGATGTTATCAGAAGAAGCAGAGCAGTTAGATTAATTTGGTTGGTATCTCTCCGTCACTGATGAAGTTCTCTTGGGAACCAGAGACCCTTCTGAGCTCTTCTGTCTTATGTACTATCTTTGCCAAACCAGATTGTTTAAGGCTTATTCTACAGCTTTAAACTGAGATAATCCTGAGATACAGAGACTCCTAAATTTATTATATACTAGATCATATTGAAGATCATGAATTTAGCATTCCTGGTCTGTTAGCATTGCAGCCTTTCTCTCTAATTATCCAAAGCTTATTCACTGTTGACACTTGTCAGGACAGTAACTTGTGTTTGTGTGTGTGTGTGAGTGTGTGTGTGCGCATATGCGTGGGTGTGTGGTCAACTAATATTAGGTTATAAATCACTCAAAACTCAGCAGCTTAAAACAGCAACCATCTATTCTTATTCACCCATATGTAGCTCAGCAGAATGGGTGTTCCTAGTTGTGTGCAAGTGGGCAAGTCTCCTTCAAGATGGAGGTAAGTGAGCTGGCCTTGGTTTCTCTCTAAGGATTAGTTGAGGTCTGTTCCATGCATGCTGTTTGTAGGGCCCAGACTAAAGGGGCAATAGTTTCTTATAAAAAAGTCTTGTGATAAAGAGGCACAAGAGAATAAGACCAATCACACAAGCACATGTCAAGACTCCACTTATGTACTTGTGTATTTGACTGCAAAATGTACCTCAGTATGTTTTCAGTGGATGATGTAGGCTGAGGAACTCCTTAATCTAGTTAGTTCATTAGAATTCAAAAGAATCAAAATCTTTATTTCTGGATTTTATTCCTAACCTAGTCACTTATTTTATGGCCGAGAGCAAGTCATTTTACTTCTTAGGTTTGTTTCTCTCCTCTAAAATGGAATTAGTAAAAGACCTAGTCACAGGTCATGAACAGAAAATAAAATGATGTAGGTGGAAGCAAGTAGAAGGAGAAGAATATATCCCAACTGTTCTGTGTAAAGGAATGAATAGCCCTAAATACCAAAAGTATGAAAGAAATTGGACTTGCTATTATTGGAAAATCAAGATAGAAAAGAATTACAGTTATTTTTTTTCCTAGAAAAAGAAATAACAATGGTGAGAGAGTATGAGGAGAACGGACTACCATTAGTTGTCTATCTCCATAGAGCCAGGCATTCTGTTAGACAGGGTGAGTTATCTTGTTTGGTCCTCACATTTTCCAAGACAGAAGAAACAAAATAAAGGAACACTAATTGAGCTATAATACTAACCATATTCTGAACAACTTTACTTCATAGGCACATGGCTCAGTTGGGAGTCAGTTTGTAAGACAACAGAGGTTCCAGAATTTTCCAGCAGCATTTGTCATTTCCTTGAGCTTGAACTATACTTGTGCCATTAATCAACTCTGCTCTCTTTAGGAAGTGAGTCAACCTCTCTGGGCTTTCTTTTGGGTAAAAATGTGACAAATTAGATTTATTGCAACACTCCACAAGAACTGCAGAATTAAAAGTGGCATGTGCTGTTATGTGCTGTTATGTTAAGACAGAGGTAATTTTTAATTAAATACCCCTCTGATTTCACTTAATCTATCTCTGATAACCAAAATGTAAGCATGAATTTCTGTTTCTCATTTTCCTGTCCCTCTAAAAATATATGTATCTATATAGTTGTAGAAGGAATTCAGCCTTATCTCTTAAGGAACAAAGATGCCTTGTGAAACACAGCAAATGTGTGAGCTAGAATCTTCTTTAGGCAACTGTTATCTTTTCTATATAAAAAAGAGGGGTTGGTGAAAGTGGAATATGGACTACCTTCAGACAACCTATCATTGATCCAGGCAAGAACAGAAGGAAAATATATATTATGTTAAGACACCTCTTTTCTTGTGCTGCTTTTCTCAGATTACTTAAGTGTAGTCTGTACACTTTTCCTCCAATATTTTTGAATGAAGGGACAAAGCTAAGATGATAAGGCTTTTAAATATTGTTGTAAAACCTGGAGTTACATAAAGTGTATCAATTTAGTCAAATTTGCTTGTTCACAACAACGAGTATTTTCTGAGCCCTATTAAAATATTGAAAATAAGATGACATCACAAATATTTCCACAGTGCAAAGCACCTTTAATGAATTGAAGCCCATTTCTCACCTTCTGATTTCCTGAAGGACACAATATAACTGAGTAGTTAAAAATATGGCTCCTGTAGTTGTCCTAGTCAGGGCAAGTAATAACTACCACAACATCAACAACAACAACAAAAAAAAACCACTGAGATCTCAGTGGATTGACACATAAAATTTTATTTCTCATTCATGAAAACCCCACTCAGTCCAGTGGGATTTTCATGAATGAGAAATAAATCACATTATAAGAACTAAATAATTGGCAGTCATCGTGTTTACAGTTAAGATTTTTTTTTTTTTTCAAAGATGTAGGTGCTTCTCAACTAAAAACTCTGGAATGATAAAGCCTAGAGCAAGGTAGGAAGAGTATATCATGGTGGAGGACTGGGGGGAAATCTCCTTTAAATCAGATAGCCAATGAATGCTACTCTGTTAAAATGACCTTTAAGCTAAAACCCCAAGAATGGGAGTAGTAGAAAAAGTTTTCCAGGCCAGCAAAGAATATGTGCAAAGATCCTGAGGCAAGATTGCTCAGTATCTTGGATGAAGTGGACCAATGCCAGAGTGGCCAAATCGCAGTGAGATATATATAATGGCACAGGATATGATAAGAGACATAGGCAGTCCCCAGAGCATAGGAACTGAAGATCAAGAGATTAATAGCTGATTGAAGGTTTCATGGTTAATAAGAATCCTTCTAGACTTGTGATCTTTATACCACATCATGTTCTCTTCTTAGAGTTACAGGCAAAATAGCATCTATTTATATGTGATGTTAGAATTTATGAAGCACTTTTACAAATATAATCTCCTTGTAATTCCCAAAAAAATCCTCTGAGGTCACTAAGGCTGATAATAATAATCCATTGAAGTTCATGAGAAATGTACATTCAAAGATGTTGGCTCAACTACCCAAGATCACGTAGCTAGTAAGTGGTGCAACAGGGGTGTAAAGTAAGTAAAACTCATACTTGCTTTGAGGTGTGTTAGGACAAAGAAGTACCATATGGACCATGTGTATGCTATGTGCCAAATTCTAGACGGGATATTACACAAGCATTATTCAGATATATCTTTGGCAATTACATTTGCAGTGATTTGGGATAAATTAGCTGGTTTTTTTTTCCTTTCTTCCATCATGCAACGTAAGTCATGACATTCTAGCATTTCAACTCAATATTAATGGGAGGCAAAGTGACAGCAAATGCTTCTGTTTTCAAGAGCAGATCTGCTAGAAGAATAGAAAGATGTTACTCTGTGAAAGATATTCTTAAAAAATAGTAATATCGAGGACAGAAATTATATAGTGTGTTTGTATTACCATCATACTTTAACACTTATAATGGATCAGTCTAAAGCAACTGAGAAGTATGCATTAATCAATGAATCACTTGTTAACTATGAAGCCACCTACCAATTTCACTTAAAAGAAAGAGCATTTAGAGTAAATTGTGACTAATATCTCATCTGGCCTATTTGGACTACCTAACAATTATATGCATAATGTTATATATATGTATATGTATGTGTATATACACACATATATTATACATATATATATTTATCTTGAGAATAAATATATATTTTTATTTATATATTTGCTATATATAAATATCTCTTTGCTAGTGCTTTAATAGAAACTTTTAATAGAAACTTTAAGCCCATCTTATTATGTGATAACATAATTTATTTTTATTTTGGAGGATAGAAACTCTATTTTTTTTTTACATTTGTCACCATACAGGGCTCCTGGGGGGCTCAATCGGTTAAGCATCTGGCTTCAGGTCAGGTCATAATCCCAGAGTCCTGGGATCAAGCCCCACAAGGGGCTCCCTGTTCAGCGAGGAGCCTGCTTCTCCCTCTCCCTCTGCAGCCCCCATGCTCTCTCTCTATCTCAAATAAATAAATAAAATCTTTAAAAAAATCATCACCATACAAATGTCAGTAAAAATTAAATGAGTTGTATTGATGCTGAACCCTCAAAATGTTTTAAAATTTTGGATTAATTAATTAAGAAGATTCTCCATACATATGTTAGACATACAAAAAAGAAAAGAAAAGAAAAGTAGAATTGGGAGTTACATGGGGATAGAGATGCTATTTTATTAAGTTCCATATTTGTAAAGAACAGTATGTCTGATACATCCAAAGAGCTAGTAACTAATTAGTGAGAGAATTATTGACATATAAAAACCAAGATTGTAATATTTTGGCCTGAAATTATCAGCTGCAGATACTACTCAAGATGGTTTTGCAGGCTACTTGATGCTTAGTCAACAGTGGCTTTTTTTTTTAACTTTTTTTAACATTCCATAAATATTTTCAAACAAAAGTTCTAGGGTTTGCCATCAGGTGACATACTGAAAGAAGAATGAGCTTCTGATTCAGTCAGACCCAAGGCCAGGCTTCACAACTTCCAGAATCTTGACCTTGAGCACATTACTAAACTTGTAAAATTCAATTTTCCCATCTGTAAAATTAGATTAACACATCTATGCCCCGTAATTGTGTCAGACACTTACCAGTCACTAGAAATACATCTCACCCATGTGGAAATTAAAATCTAAGATTTAGTATTATAACATTGGTAAAGAATATTACAAAATGCCCTGCTTGCCGTAGAAGTTCAGAACTGGCCATTTCTTCTCCTATTACTGCCATGTGATCCATGCCTTGAGGTATACTTGGTTATTCTAGGACTTCCTGGAATTAACAAAGTGGTCATAACTTACACTGCCAATATACAAGAGGTCTCCTGTATGAGCGTGCTTTGAGTTAAAATTTTAGAGGAACAAATGGATATACATTCCCCTCCCTAGGAACCTGTAGGACATTGTTAGAAATAGGATATTACAAAATCTTAGTATGGCCAATAGTTCTTGCCATCTGACAGGACATTTTTTTTAAGGGCAAAAATAATGCTCTCTATAGGAGCAAAGGTTATGTAAGATCAATCATAGTTTGGAACTTCTGTCTCACCTACAAAATCAGGGGAAGATTTAACTCCACCAGTAAAACTGTAAACAACAGAGGGCAGCAATGTGCAACAGGGTGGGCACAAGAAGGCCAGCTGCAATTATACACGTGAAATCAGGCCCGTGTAGTAGTTGACCCAAGAGGAAAGGACACAATCAAGTTTGTGACCTAAAATGGATTTTTAAATGAAAGTTGACAATAGCTGGCAAAATGCATTTAGTGTTACGTCAAACCCCAAACTTTTGAGATCGTTTGATATGTTTGATGAATCCAAAACACTAGTAAGGTCACCAGTCCTTTCTTCCCCCATGATGGTGGTATTTACTGGAAAATTCCAATTCGGGTAATAAACAGTTATGATACTGTTGACATCCACCATCTGGAAAATACAGTGCAGCTGTAGCCCTGTTTTTGTCTCTGGCCCCCTGGTAGCTTAGAAATTTGTGTTTATGTTGAAGGAAAAAGCCTGTCAGAACCAAGTTAAATGATAGTGCTGGATATTATCAAATTACAGAGTATGCATGTCTCCGCACACACGCACTTATTCATTCACAGTTCACTTGTTTACTTATCCACTTAGCCATTATCTTCTTTGCACTCATTTAATTAACAAATATTATTCAACATCTCCTATCATCTGCCACCATTCTAGATATTGGAGACAGAAAGGATATCTGGACTGAAACAATCCCTCCTCTCTTTTTTTTTTTAAGATTTTATTTATTTATTTGACAGAGAGAGACACAGCGAGAGAGGGAACACAAGCAGGGGGAGTGGGAGAGAGAGAAGCAGGCTTCCCGCCGAGCAGGGAGCCCAATGTGGGACTCGATACCAGGACCCTGGGATCACGACCTGAGCCGAAGGCAGACGCTTAACGACTGAGCCACCCAGGCGCACCACAATCCCTCCTCTCTTGAAACTAAAAATCTAGATAGGAGAAAAAAAAAATAAATAAACCAATAAAATATTTAAAATCAATTCAAGTGTGTATGAAACTAACAGGGGAATAAAAATCAAACAAATTGGGGCAGCCAGTAGTAGCAGAAGGCAGTTCTTTTGATAAGTGGTTGGGAATGCCCTTTTAACAAGATGAGATCTAATGAGCTTTTTATCTTGATGAAGTCCCAATAGTTCATTTTTGCCCTTGCTTCTCTTGCCTTTGGCGATGTTTCTAGGAAGAAGTTGCTGCGGCTGCGGTCGAAGAGGTTGCTGCCTGTGTTCTCCTCTAGGATTTTGATGGACTCCTGTCTCACATTTAGGTCTTTCAAACATTTTGAGTCTATTTTTGTGTGTGGTATAAGGAAATGGTCCAGTTTCATTCTTCTGCATGTGGCTGTCCAATTTTCCCAACACCATTTGTTGAAGAGACTGTCTTTTTTCCATTGGACATTCTTTCCTGCTTTGTTGAAGATTAGTTGACCATAGAGTTGAGGGTCCATTTCTGTTCCATTGATCTATGTGTCTGTTTTTGTGCCAGTACCATACTGTCTTGGTGATGACAGCTTTGTAATAGAGCTTGAAGTCCGGAATTGTGATGCCACCAGCTTTGCTTTTCTTTTTCAACATGCCTCTGGCTATTCGGGGTCTTTTCTGGTTCCATACAAATTTTAGGATTATTTGTTCCATTTCTTTGAAAAAAGTGGATGGTATTTTGATAGGGATTGCGTTAAATGTGTAGATTGCTCTAGGTAGCATTGACAGCTTCACAATATTTGTTCTTCCAATCCATGAGCATGGAACGTTTTTCCATTTCTTTCTGTCTTCCTCAATTTCTTTCATGAGTATTCTATAGTTTTCTGAGTACAGATTCTTTGCCTCTTTGGTTAGATTTATTCCTAGGTATCTTATGGTTTTGGGTGCAATTGTAAATGGGATCAACTCCTTAATTTCTCTTTCTTCTGTCTTGTTGTTGGTGTATAGGAATGCCACCAATTTCTGTGCATTGATTTTATATCCTGCCACTTTACTGCATTCCTGTATGAGTTCTAGCAATTTGGGGGCAGAGTCTTTTGGGTTTTCCACATAAAGTATCATATCATTTGCGAAGAGTGAAAGTTTGACTTCTTCTTTGCTGATTTGGATGCCTTTTATTTCTTTTTGTTGTCTGACTGCTGTGGCTAGGAACTTCAGTACTATGTTGAATAGCAGTGGTGAGAGTGGACATCCCTGCCGTGTTCCTGACCTTAGGGGGAAAGCTCTCAGTTTTTCCCCATTGGGAATGATATTCGCAGTGGGTTTTTCATAGATGGCTTTTATGATATTGAGGTATGTACCCTCTATCCCTACACTCTGAAGAGTTTTGATCAAGAAAAGATACTGTACTTTGTCAAATGCTTTTTCTGCATCTATTGAGAGGATCATATGGTTCTTGTTCTTTCTTTTATTAATGTATTGTATCACATTCATTGATTTGCAGATGTTGAACCAACCTTGCAGCCCAGGAATAAATCCCACTTGGTCGTGGTGAATAATCCTTTTAAGGTACTGTTGGATCCTATTGGCTAGTATTTTGGTGAGAATTTTTGCATCCATGTTCATCAGGGATATTGGTCTGTAATTCTCCTTTTTGATGGGGTCTTTGTCTGGTTTTGGGATCAAGGTAATGCTGGCCTCATAAAATGAGTTTGGAAGTTTTCCTTCCATTTCTATTTTTTGGAACAGTTTCAAAAGAATAGGTATTAATTCTTCTTTAAATGTTTGGTAGACAGTTGGTTAAGCGACAGCCTTCGGCTCAGGTCATGATCCTGGAGTCCCGGGATCGAGTCCCACATCGGGCTCCCGGCTCGGCAGGAAGCCTGCTTCTCCCTTTCCCACTCCCCCTGCTTGTGTTCCCTCTCTCGCTGTCTCTCTCTCTGTCAAATAAATAAATAAAATCTTTAAAAAAAAAAAAAAAAAAAAAGGGGCGCCTGGGTGGCTCAGTTGGTTAAATGTTTGGTAGAATTCCCCTGGGAAGCCATCTGGCCCTGGGCTCTTGTTTGTTGGGAGATTTTTGATGACTGCTTCAATTCCCTTAGTGGTTATAGGTCTGTTCAGGTTTTCTATTTCTTCCTGGTTCAGTTTTGGTAGTTTATACATCTCTAGGAATGCATCCATTTCTTCCAGATTATCTAATTTGCTGGCATTAGTTGCTCATAATATGCTCTTGTAATTGTTTGTATTTCTTTGGTGTAGGTTGTGATCTCTCCTCTTTCATTCATGATTTTATTTATTTGGGTCATTTATCTTTTCTTTTTGATAAGTCTGGCTAGGAGTTTATCAATATTATTAATTCTTTCAAAGAACCAGCTCTTAGTTTTGTTGATCTGTTCTACTGTTCTTTTGGTTTCTATTTCATTGATTTCTGTTCTGATCTTTATTATTTCTCTTCTCCTGCTGTGTTTTGGCTTTATTTGCTGTTCTTTCTCCAGTTCCTTTAGGTGTAGGGTTAGGTTGTGTATTTGAGACCCTTCTTGTTTCTTGAGAAAGGCTTGTATTGCTATATACAACAAAGGAAACAGTCAACAAAATCAAAAGACAACCGACAGAATGGGAAAAGATATTTGCAAATGACATATCAGATAAAGGGCTAGTATCCAAAATCTATAAAGAACTTATCAAACTCAACACCAAAGAACAAATAATCCAATCAAGAAATGGGCAGAAGACATGACAGACATTTTTCCAAAGAAGACATCCAAATGGCCAACAGACACATGAAAAAGTGCTCAACATCGCTCAGCAGCAAGGAAATCCAAATCAAAACCTCAGTGAGGTATGACCTCACACCAGTCAGAATGACTAGAACTAACAAGTCAGGAAATGACAGATGTTAGTGAGGATGCGGAGAAAGGCGAAACCTCCTACACTGTTGGTGGGCATGCAAGCTGGTGCAGCCACTCTGGAAAACAGTATGGAGGTTCCCCAAAAAGTTGAAAATAGAGCTACCATACAACCCAGCAATTGCAGTACGGGGTATTTACCCCAAAAGTACAAATATAGTGATCCAAAGGGGTACATGCACCCCAATGTTTATAACAGCAATGTCCACAATAGCTAAACTATGGAAAGAACCAAGATGTCCATCAACAGATGAATGGATAAAGAAGAAGTGGTATATATATACAATGGAATATTATGCAGCCATCAAAAGGAATGAGATCTTGCCATTTGTAACGACGTGGATGGAACTGGAGGGTATTATGCTGAGCGAAATAAGTCAATCAGAGAAAGACATGTATCATATGACCACACTGATATGAGTTCTTAATCTCAGGAAACAAACTGAGGGTTGCTGGAGTGGTGGGGGGCGGGGTGGCTGGGTGATAGACACTGGGGAGTGTATGTGCTATGGTGAGTATTCTGAATTGTGTAAGACTGATGAATCACAGACCTGTACCTCTGAAACAAAATACTTATATGTTAAAAAAAAAAAAAAAAGATAGCAGGAAGGGAAAAATGAAGGGGGGTAAATCGGAGGGGAGACGAACCATGAGAGACTATGGACTCTGAGAAACAAACTGAGGGTTCTAGAGGGGAGAGGGGTGGGGGGGATGGGTTAGCCTGTTGATGGGTATTAAAGAGGGCACGTATTGAATGGCACACTGGGTGTTATACGCAAACAATGAATCATGGAACACTACATCAAAAACTAATGATGTAATGTATGGTGATTAACATAACATAATAAGATAAAAGTAAAAAAAAAAAAAGATGAGATCTAATGAGTAAAAACAACCAGCCAAACAATGGGTCAGGAAAAGAACATTTAGTTAGAAGAAGTTGATTATTCAAAGGCCTTGAGTTGGAAATGAACCTGGACTATTTGGGCAATGGGGAGAATATCCTTGTATTTGGAACATGGGTAACAACAGGACAGTGACTCTAGATAAGATGGTAGTCAGACTAGGGGTGAAGTTGATCAGGATACTATAAGCCATGATAAGACATTTGGGTTTTATTCCAAGTGCATGGCTGGATGTAAGCTCTAGAATAGCATGATAAGATTTTCATTTTCAAAACATCAATTGAGCTGCTGTGTAAAAGTGGGTTAATGAGAGTCCAAGGCAAAACAAGGAAACCAGGCAGAAAGCTCCTCTAAGAATCCAGAGAAGAAATGATGTTGACCTGAGTGTGTTGATCAGAGTGAATTATAGAAGTCAATTATAGAATGACTTACTTTGGCATCCTAATTGATAAAGGCTTGGGATTCATTTTTTCTAATTCTTAATATCTATGTGGAAATGAAAGCCCAGAGAGTTGATGTCATGCCCAGGATCACAAAGCTAGTTCATGGCAGAGCTACGGCTCCACTACTCTGGTAGCGGAAAATTGTCTGTTCTGCCAACACTAATCTTGCTGAGATATGTTGACATCCGGGGATAGAATCTAGATCATTGCAATTTAATTAATATAGTGACTGTGATGGTAATGATGATGATAGCAGCACACTTTTTATTTCTGGCTATCATATGCCAGATTTTGTGCCTTTATGTAGATGACCCACACAATCCTATGAGAAAGATACTAATAGTATGTCCATTTTACACACTAGGTAACAAAGACTGACAGAGATTTAGTATTGGCTTAAATTTACAGTTTGTAAGTATAGGACCCACATATATTTCATTCCAAAAATACACTCTTTTCCAACAATGACAGTGTCTATTATTATTTATGCTCATTGTATTAAAAAACAGTGTATTTTTATATGGAAGGAGGTTAAAAATTACCTAAAATCTCACAACCCTGAAATAATCCCTTAAATATTAATAGCTTCCTTTTGTGCTTTTCTTTATGTATTTACATGCACATAAATAGTTTTAAATAAATTAATTATATCACATTTTCTGATCTTCTGTCATGGATGGTTTATATTTAATCAGCCATTTATTTTTATTGTTCTGTTTTATTACCTTATTACCTTACCTTTCTTGTCTGAGATTAAACCAAAATTCGGAACTGGTTTCTGTCCTTCCTTATCTTTTTCATGTTAATTTAACGTGAAAATCTTTCACACACACACACACGCAAACTATTATTTCTCAAGGCCCATGGGTAGACTGGGTTGTCAATGTGTGCAGTCCTAGATCCAAGGATAGCTGAGGGGCAGCTGTCACTCAAGTTGGACATAAGGTCTTGGGTATCAACACAGATGCCTGTGGACACCCTTGTAACACAGACTGAAGCCAGAGCTGGGAAAATGGTGAATGTGCCTATAAGGTCAGAGAAGTAGAAGTTCATACCTACAACCAGGTTATTATAAAGATATTTTTTCAAGGTAGGAGGAAAGAAGAAATTCTGTTCAAATTTTTAAATATGACATTATTTTTAAATGTTTATACTGCCAATATTACTCTTGTCCTAAAATATAAAGAAAAAGCCTGGTCATATGATCTTTGGGAACCTGTAAAAACTGAATGTAAAAGATGAAGTAGTATTACGTTGTCAGGCCTTCTTAAGCTGGTATGCACTCCTATTAGTGTTTTATAATCCTAGGAATTAACATAGTGCCTGACTCAAGATCTAAAATATATGTTGAATTGTTCAAATAACAATACTATAGTCTGTAAATTCTTAAAAGGTAACATTTTAATATATTTTCCAGTCTAGGTTTCCTGACATTAGTCAAACTTAGGCTTGTCCTTTTAAAGAGTACTATGTTTCTAGGTTATGCCAAGATAAGTAATCCACTCGGGAGAAAGGAAATAAGCAAATCATCTTTTCGAACTTCCTCGCTATAGTCTTGGTGATATATATTTTTTCATATATGTACAATTTGCAGTGGTAAAACTAAAACCATAAGTAAACTTGAAGTCTAAATTCAGTCCATAGACTTAAAAGACCAAAAAGATGAGCTGGAAGTATAAACATTTTATTTTTTTCCCTAATTATATTTCAGGATAATAAAAATAAAACAATGGTCACTAGTGCAAAAGCTGGATTTAAATGTCACCTGTTTCTCATGTAGAGTATTTGCCTACAAAGTTAAGACATACAAGGAGAAAATGGCAAATATTTTAGATGGAGTCTCCAAAAGAAAATGGATTTGTAGTTTGAGAGGGGTTCAAGAGAGTACAATGGAAGGCTTTCGATCGGGTTTTCCTTTTAAAACAAATTATTCTATTCTCTGACTCTAAGTACGCATATATTAGAGCCAGAATGAATTGAATCCTTTGCTCTTTACTTCTTTTCCAAATTTCTTTCCTGTGATTAATGGTCATGGACTATGTAAGATTTCAAGTCCATTCATGGTGCTAAGCTAAGCCAGTGCTGAATGCTATTATCAACACTGGTGTTAAAATAAATCTAGAGTCATTTGTTTTAAATGACTTCTTGTGGATCACTTAACTCAACTGTTGACAAATATAGTAGAACTAATGTACAGCCCCTGAAGTTTCTCCCTGCACAATTATCTAAAAGACCTTGGTATCAATCTTCTTTATTGTGTCATTTTGTCAAGTAAAGAGTAGTCAAGATGTCTGAGAAATTCTGCTGCTCCCAACAAATAGAAAAGCAGCTCAAAACTTCTAAAAAGCTGTTATTCACACAGATTCGGGGCATCTGTGTCCCCTCAAATCACAGAATGAGTTCACCAAAAGGTAACAAATGATGGCTGAGAAGAGTAATGATACAAGAACAAATGGCGCAGAGCTCGGAGAAATTGCATTTGGCAGGAAGGTTTGTGCATCGTGTCTACGCATTGTGGACCCATTAGTGGAAAGCAATTTTGTCATTCTCTACCTCTCTCTTTTTCTCTTATCAAATATCAAAACAAGGCTGAAATACATCACGGGGAACTCTGTGAAAATTATGCTGTAATGCATCTAGAACAGCATTAACCAGGAGAGCTTCTTAAAAATACTAATATTTAGAGCCACTCCTGATGATTTTGAGGCAGTCAATTTTGAGTGGGGTCCAGGAATCCATATCTTTAAGAAATAACCCAGATGATTCTTATGCCTCCAGCCTGAGGGCTGGCTTTTGAAAACCACTGGTCTAGATGACCCAGTAAATAACCCCTGGAAAAGTACAGAGACTCACTGCTCACATGGTTTGGCTTCATTGCCCATAATAGGAATTCAATACTTTAAGTCTTTGAATTGGTCATTTGCTCAAACTGCTCAAGTTGTGAAAAATCTGTAAAACCTAGCATGTTTGAAAATTGCAACATCAATTGCAGTTTCTATATTTTAAACTTTAAATCACTTTAAGCGTTCACCCTCAAACACCTTCTGATTCAAGCCTCATTAGGATTTTTCTCTTATGCCCTGGCTACCGTGATGAGCTTTATTTTCCCATGTCTGAATTAGTTTTTTAAGAGGCTGAATATCATTATAAAATGAGAAAATATGAATCAATGCAGAAGGAAAAATTCTTTTTCTCTTCTCAATGAGTAGCAATATGCTTTCAGTATGCATGAGAGCCTGATGAATAAATTAAAAGACAATTTCTAAATTGCATATTGATTTTTATACAACATGAAGTAAGACTATGTATCTGAGATCATCATAAAGGGCATAAATCTGAAAACTAAAAGTGAAAATAAGATAAAATAACATTTAAAAACACAGCACCTTATAGTAATACATATGAGAGTCCATTCTCCCTGGAACCTGAGAACATTAACTATCCTGTTATTAAACCTATTTTGAAATAATTATTCACAGAGTAAGCACAAAGTCCTTAAGAGCTTTAGTCATTTCTCTAACATAAGCAGCCATCTAATTTAAAAATGAATATTCTGCACTGGGCATTGCATGTAAGTGATGGATCACTAAATTCTACACCTGAAACTAATATTACACTGTATGTTAACTAACTGGAATTTAAATAAAAACTTAAATGTGCTTGAATTGGTTAGGTTTCCATTCCTACTGGCCAATGTATTACTCTTCTGGTTGTTGACTACTTTGAATATATCCTGCTTATTATTTATAAGCATCAACATAGGAACGTGACATATGGGAACTTCTCTGCCTTTCCCACCTTGCTGCTTCTGATGACATCTAAGGATGACTTTCTTTTAAACTCACAGAATGCACATTTACTAAGACTAGAAATGCTGTTGTATAGTAAAGTGCAGGAGTTAATTTTTCAGTGAAAATTGTAAACTCAGCTTCTTTTCAGGGCAACAAACAATATATAATAGCAAGAATAGGAAAATAAAGGAGGCTTTCAAAGTGCTGAAGCAGTCAATTGGGTCACTTAGAAAATGAAGGTCCTTCTGGCCAGAGAGTCTTGATCATCCGAGTGCACTCCCTCATTACCCAGAGAAGGAAACAGGGGTGGAGCAATTCCAAGGCATTAAGAATCTCATAGTTTAAAGCAGAATTAGGTCTGTGATATAATCCATGAAAATAATTGGGTCTCCATAATATATATACCTGATAGATGCATGGATGGAAAAAGCAAGATGCTCTAGAGAGGGATCGTTGGTTCTCAAATATTTTTCCCCTCATGTGACATGCTGCAGAGATAGATACTATTCACCTGCGGGACCTAAATTCACTACTTTTCACTCTAAGGTGGTATCTTGATAAACACCATGGTGAATAAAATTCTCAAGAACCTTAACTATAATTCTACTTCATTTCTTCCTCTACCCATCATTGTAAATTTATATCCTATTTGAGAACTGTTATATTACTTAATGCTACCAAAATGATGAACTAACTCAAAGTTATGTGCCTAAGGAGTTGGCTTGTATGAAATTGGAGTAATACATTGTCACCAAAAAGACTACAATATATGTTAAAAAGAAGAAGAAGAAGAAGAAGAAGAAGAAGAAGAAGAAGAAGAAGAAGAAGAAGAA
>NW_022589706.1:17333490-17411943 GCF_004348235.1 Phoca vitulina | reverse complement strand
AAGAAGAAGAAGAAGAAGAAGAAGAAGAAGAAGAAGAAGAAGAAGAAAGCAGGAGGGGAAGAATGAACGGGGGGAAGTCGGAGGAGGAGAAGAACCATGAGAGACGATGGACTCTGAAAAACAAAGTGAGGGTTCTAGAGGGAAGGGGGGGTGGGAGGACGGGTTAACTTGGTGATGGGTATTAAAGAGGGCACGTTCTGCATGGAGCACTGGGTGTTATACGCAAACGATGAATCATGGAACACTACATCAAAAACTAATGATGTAATGTATGGTGATTAATATAACATAATAATAAAAAAATAAAAATAGATTTATTCCTTCTAAAAAAAAAGACTTTATTAAGACTTCATTAAAGGCTTCATTTTCACTGCTGATGTTATTTCTAAACCTTAAATCCACAATCATCTACTCTGAGGATTTCTTTAAGGAGCATAGTTCATGCAATAATAAGGAATGTATGAGTCTGTAACATTTTCTTAGGTCTAGTGTCAGTGGGCATGGCTTTGAGGCTGCTAGCTTTGGGACACAGTAAACCCTGAGTTATGAATAGAATAGAGCTATCAATAATAGCTTGCTGTACTCCACAAAATTTGTTAACCTGTGATTTAAAATATACATCGCAATTAGACTGAAAACTGATTATTTTCTAATAATTACAAGAGCAACATCTTGAAGATATTCAGAAATATATTTCTAGAGAAGGTAAGAAAACGTCCAGTAACATCTTTAAATTAAAATTTAAAAATTGGTTGTTGATATAATTAAATTTACTGAACCTAACCTAAAATATATCTATAGGCTCACTGGCCTTTCAAGTTGCCTTTGGTTAACCTTAAAGCTTGGTAACTGACAAACTATTCTAACACAATTAGTTTCATTTAACTGATATAAAAATGTAAAAATTCAGGGATAATAAAGTGATTTCACATGTAAATAAAATTGCATGCATCACAGATGTGTGTATAACTTATATACCTATATATAATTGATACATACATTTAAAAATATTTAAGCAATATAGAATTCAGAAATACATAAAGAACAAGTCAATGTCCTGTTTCAATCCCATTTAACAGTGAACATTGCTCAGAAATAAAGAACAAGTCAATGTCCTATTTCAAATCCATTTAACAGTGAACATTGCTCATTGATATCATCTTTTAAAAATAAGAACAAATAATGAGAACTTTCTCAACATGCAGTCTTATAGCTTGGAATGATTTTGAAGAACTTTAGTTATTAAGCAATCAATCTGTATTGCCAATCACAGGTTTTTGCCTCATCCAAGATCCAAAGCAGAAAAAGAAAAATAGACATATCTCCATTCATACTTTCATGAAGCACTTGTTCATGGTTAATTCCCTTAGATTTGGCATCAGACAAATCCATAAGTAAAATCTGCATAAGTGTGATCATAATATTTGCCACCTATGTACCTTATTTCTTGGGCTCCTTGAAAGCAAGGTCAATCGTAATTATTGCACTGCTTTTACTTTGAGACTTGCTTCTTTGCTGATGTTAAAAGGTATATGAGTTCCTTGCTGTAAGATTGCACAGTGTAATATTATATAAACAAATTCAAATCACCGTGAAAATCTAGTTTATTCCATTACACATCAGCCCACAGTTCTAAATATCCATAATCCTCAAAATGTAGAACCTGTGACCTCATTAAGCATGAGGGAATTTGGCACTCCTCTTTTAGGCTCAGAAATAAATACTGCCCACACTCTTTTATGGCCCATCTTAGATTATCTTCCTCATCTGAATTTACACAAGGGCAAGGAGAGTTTTACTCAAAACTGGTGGAGCAAGTGAAAATCTCTCAAAGCAATTCCAAGATCTAGTGTGCACTGAGAAAATGTTTCTCTATTGGGACAAAAAGCTAAGAGACACACAACAGAAAATGTATGAATGCCATTCTCTGGCTCTATCTCACTGCCAAACAGCTAGCTAGATAGATAGAAATACACTTTGCATAAACATATGTTAATACCTGCCAATTAATTTTCAAAATGAAGTACAGCCATACTCTGGAGAACTTCTTCCAAATAAACATCTCTCTGGTAGAAAGCCTTTTAGGATTTAATAACCAATGTTCCAGAACATTCTTATATCTTAACAAAATGTTATTTAGCTAATGTTTGTAAAAGAACATTTCGTATTTACATTCCCCAAATTCAATACAATATTTATCACAAAATGATTGTGGTAAACCATTAAGTTATATTCCAAACATCACTGGTCATATGACACAATTTATCCAGATATTTTGAAAAGGTCACTAAGTACCAAAAACGTATATGTGCCTCTTGGATATTAGTGAGTCTGAGGCGTTATAGTTTCATAATCAGTGGGAACAATTCTTAGTCATCCTGTGTTCATCCTGAGAGTATTTCCACAGGGCCTTGATTACATAATCCTTGTTTTTGCCTAGTATTTTATGGGTTCCTACAAATTTGAAAAGGTGCTAATGGAAATTGTGGAGAAGGAAGTAAAGACAGAAAAGAACAAAAAATATTAATTGATGATCAGAACGTAGTATTTTAAGAATTTTGGATCTTAGAACAAGGGTTTGCTATTATATATAAGTATTGGTTTCTTGTGTTTTAGTTACATTTTAGGATATTGATTGAGGTTTGGGTTGATTAAATGCATTATGATTTTTTTCCCACTTGAAATAAAGAGAAATAGTCTTCCTGTCAGAGTCTTCACCCAGAATGTCTGATTTCTAGGAAGAAGATTACTGACAAGAATTTGGAAATGCCTGTTATGTAAACAAAGATTACCACAAAGTAATATATAATTTATGTAGTGTTTCCTTCAAACCACTATTTATTAAAAATTTCAAAATTTATTTAAAAGCAAATTTCATTCAAGTTTAAAATTGTCATATCACATGTTTTATACTGTAATGAAATGATCGTGAATAATCTAATAAGCATATATTAACCTATACTAGTGATTGAAGAAAATTTAGAATTTAAATAACAATTATAACTAATTTCCATTTCACATCTAAAATCCAGCCTTTTAAACTTAAAAACTATACTAATATTTTATGAAAAAAGCTTTAGTATACATCTGAAAGGAATCTATTCAAAGTCCCCCAGGCCCCCCAGCCAAGCTTACAGACAAAATGCACAGGTGTCTGCACTTGACCCTAACCCTTGTTTTTCTAGGTTACGATGCCCTCCGTTCTTGGAAAGTAGACCCCCAACTACAAAATATATTCTTCTGTAGCCTGACCACATCCTGGACGAGCCAGGGTTAGAGTCTCTCAAAAAGACTGCCACCTTTTGCTCTACCTGGCCAAGAGTGCATCCCCTTTCCCCCAACCCCCTCCTGCCATGGGTGGAACTACAACTCTCGCACAACCTTCAAAAGGCCCAGCCTGACAGAAACTCAGGGTGACATTTCTCTTGATATCTGGCCCCTCTTCTCCCTTGGAGAGTGAATAAGGTCTGTCGTGCTTGTTGCTCTACTCTTTGTGCAACTCTTTGCCGCCCGCATCACCAGCCACCTGAACAACATCTATTTATATTTTATTTACTGTATTAGAGATAATTTCTGTAGCACTTCACACAATATTTGCAGTGATACTATATTCAACTATTATCTGCATTATGTCAAGTGAGCAATGAAATAATAGATTGCATGGGTCAAAATCTTAACCCCCCAAATGTTTTGCTTCCTAGCAGCAAGATTAAGCAAGTTGAATTATTTCTCAATTTAATATGGTTGAGTTAATAATAGTACCTACTCCATGGGATCATTTTGGTTGAATGTGTAAAACAGTTCATACTGTTTTTAATATGTAATTTAATAACATACAGTTATTATTGCATATGGCTGGCTTTCCAAGTAAATAATGTATTTTGGTTCTAATTTTTTTTTTTAAAGATTTTATTTATTTATTTGACAGAGAGAGAGATAGCTAGAGCAGGAACACAAGCAGGGGGAGTGGGAGAGGGAGAAGCAGGCTTCCCGCCAAGCAGGGAGCCCGATGTGGGACTCGATCCCAGGACACTGGGATCATGACCTGAGCCGAAGGCAGACGCTTAACGACTGAGCCACCCAGGCACCCTTGGTTCTAATTTTTTAACATAATTTTCCTTGCATGTGCAATGCAGATGATAATATAACCCACCTTATGGAGTTGTGAGAATTAAATACACAAATCGACATTAGGTTTTCACATAAAATCTGGATCAGAGTAAATCCTTAATAAATGTGAGATTTTATTTTTATTAACATCATTGTGTAAATCCAGTGTACTAGATTTTTTATGGCTTTATAGATTGAAAAGACCTTTTTACAGCCATTTGTACTCATAACTTTTAAAAACACAACTAATATCATTATTTGTTAATCTGTCTAATTCACTGCTTAAATGTATTTGCCCCTGGACACTAAGTGCTCTGCTTTGGCCTCTGGAAAATCATATTCTTCTTTATCCTAAATGCTTCATTTTGATCTAAGATGTGAATATATGCCCCAAGCTATATTTTCAAAGAAGGTATCAGAGGGTGTCATTTATTTTACTGTTGATAAAGAGATTTATTGTGAAACTCATTTTTTCTATCAGTATCCAGGGACAGTCATTTTGCTGAGGTATTAGTGACGGGTGTGGGTTGACACCTACAGAATTATAACCAAGTTCCTACTTGTTATAGGCATCAAATAAATATTACACCTATTATAGGCATCAAATAAAATTTTATGATATGAAAGCCTAGCATCAGATTATATCAGCTTTGTAGTAAATATAGTTTATAATATACTTTGAGTTGTAAATATCTATCATTATTAATTTTATGCTGTACTTACTCTTCAGTTTAGAAGGCAGACCATATTGTGAGGAATCTATCATGATAGGCAGACCAAAAAATGAATATATCTATCCCAACTCTGCTCTTAGTCTGTGTGACCCTGGATATAACATGTTTCTCTGTGTTTCTTCATTCTATAGACAGCTTTCTCTTCTATAGAATTAGAGCATCTGGATAGATAAACAGTGAAGTCCTTTTTAACTTTAGCATTTTGTTCTTTGCTGAAGCTGGGCACCAGAGAATAGTCAGCATGATTCAACTTTAATGGGTAAGTATTGGGTGAAAAACTATGTGCCAAACACTATAATAAAAGCTGGGGATACAAACATATAGAATGGGTAGCAGAAAAAGTATAAACAATACTGTGAACTCTGACAGACTTATCTAGACCATCCCCTGGGCCATGTACAGCTCTCTAGTACTATTTGGTTGGAGGGGAATTAATACATGTTGAATGGATGGATGAATGAATGAATGAATGAATGAAATTATTTCCAATGTTTTGATATGACTGATAATTTCCATAAATAGCCATTTCCAAGGAAACAGCTTTAAGAGAAATTATCAGAGTGGATCAACTATGGAATAAAACTTCGGACCTGACTTCAGGGAAACTGTGAAAGAAGCATACGATTCGACAGTTAAAAGTCTCTTTGGAAAAAGAGGCTGCTGTAGGGAATGTTAGATAACATTTTCAGCCATACCCCATGCATTCTGAGATCACCATTCTTAGCGGCTGATTCCTTATGTTGTATATACATATATCATTGTCTTATTTTTGAGGAAACAAAGATTTAAGCCACTTATTAAATGTTTTAATATTTGTATGATATTCTTTAATAGTAAATTTAAATTTGGGTACAAAAAAATTTTTTCCCCACCATTCTCCACTATTATATATCTATGAGACATCGTGATAGAGAAGTGATACCTTATATAGGTCTTTTGGGACCTGGATTTAAATCCTGGGAAATACACTTAATGAAATCATTGATGAGAGTCCTGGCTTATGTATAAAAGGTGCTCAAAAACTGTTAAACACAAAGTCTCCCAGACTGAAATTTTTAAAAAAGAAGGAAGTGAAGATGGTTGATACTACATAGAATAGTTTCTCTCTACTCCACTTGCTAAACAGTTAAAGACTCATGAAAAAAAAAAAAAGTTCTGCTCTTGATCTTTCCTTTTTAAAAATGTCTATGCTATATGCACCCTGGTGTTTATAACACCATTATCAACAATAGCCAAATTATGAAAAGAGCTCAAATGTCCTTGGACTGATGAACGAATAAGAAGAGGTTATATATATATACATATATATATCACCATTATATATATATATAATGGGATATTACTCAGCCATCAAAAAGAATGAAGTCTTGCCATTTGCAATGACATGGATGGAGCTAGAGAGTATTAGGATAAGTGAAATAAGTCAGTCCGAGAAAGACAAATACCATATGATTTCACTCATATGTGGAATTTAAGAGACAAAATAGGTGAACATAGGGGAAAAAACAGAGAGGCAAACCGTAAAATAGACTCTTAACTATAGAGAACAAACAGGGCTGCTGGAGGGGATGTGGGCAGGCAGATGGGCTAAATGGGTGATGGGTACAAAGGAAGACACTTGTTGTGATGAACACTGGGTGTTATATGTAAGTAATGAATCACTAAATTTTACTCCTGAAACTAATATTACACTGTTAACAAACTAGAATTTAAATAAAAACTTGAAACAAACAAAAAAGAATTAACTTGAGTTTTGTGGAAAATATGCTTACCAACAGAGTACCCATTAAGCACATCGGTAACAATCCACAAATGCACAAAGAGGGTTTATTAAGTCTCTTGAAATCTTCAAAATGTCCTAGATAATTTTATCCTCAGAAAAGAAAATAATAAGAAAGAGAGCACAGAGGGAGAGGGAGACACAGACTCCCTGCTGAGCAGGGAGCCCGATGTGGGGCTTGATCCCAGGACCCTGGGATCATAGCTTGAGCTGAAGGCAGATGCTTAATCAACTAAGCCACCCAGGTGTCCCATATTCAACTCTTTTATCATGAACAAAACAAATTTGACGCTAAGAAAAGTATGGTATTAGATCAAGGTCATGTGGTTCACTAGTGGGAGAAGTCTTGAGTAGAGACTTAATTCCTGATTCCCCATTTCAGAATGCATTGCAATTTAAAAAAGGTGATTTTTGTGGGAGTGGGTGGAACATATGAGCATAGTTCATAGGCAGAGGATCCATAAAATAACAAAATAATCATGAACTCTAACTTCAAACTCATTCTCTTCCATTTTCAAGGTTCTTTCTAGGGCACTCAGCAACCAACTTAAATCCATTCTTACTAAACGTAGATTTCAAATACTAAGGAGAACTGTGCCAGTGGACCATGGGACATCCTCTGTGCTTCCTGTAATGTCTGTTAAAGGAATAAATTCACTAGTAATAGGTAATAAATATTGAAGGAAAAGCACTCAAAAACTATATTTCGGGTGTATCTTAGTTTGTCCTGGCTGCTATAACGAACATTTATCTCTCACATTTCTGGAGGCAGGGAAGTCCAAGATCAAGGTACCTGCAGATATGCTATCTGGTGAGAGCGCACTTCCTGGCTAATAGATGACTATCTTGTCTCTGTATGGTCACACAATGGAAGGGGCAAGGGAGCTCTCTGGGGTCTCTTTTATAAGGGTGCTAATCCCATTCATGAGGACTCCACCCTTATGACCTAATCACCTGTCAAAGGCCCTGCCTCCAGATACCATCACAACTGGGGGTTAAGATTTGAACATATACATTTTAAGGGAATACATTCAGTACATAGCAAGGTGCAAATTCATGATGATATAGAGGTCGTGGGCAAAAGATGAAGAGATATAAAGAACAAACCTGTTTTATGACAGAATCAGTGTTTTTATAAGACGTCTGTCATTGGCAACCAGAAGATCCAGGGTGACTCTATATTTAAAATGAAATAAAATAAAGTTAAATAGAACCACTAAAATCTTCCATTAAAAAAGGGCATTGGAATGGCTTTTGCCTTCATGTTTAGACTTAACTCTCAATACTTCATATCCCTCAAATGCTCCACTCCTCTCACACTGAACTTGAGTTCCTCAAAAATACTCATTCCTGGAGGTCTCAGAATATGTGATTCCCTCTTGTCTATTATTTCCTGCTCCATAACCTTCTTTATCAAACTTCTACTCATGTTTTAGGATGTAGCTTAAATCTTGTCTAAGCATGGTGATCACAGAATCTGTCATTAAAAGCAAGACAATTTGAAGAAAGAAGGATGTGTTGCTAATAATCATATAATAAGATGTTTAAGCCAGAACCATCCCAGGTAAACTCAAGGGGAAGGCACCATTAATAATGTTCTACTTAGCACTATAGCTTATTTGTAAGTACTGTAATTATCTGAGTTCTGCTTGCAGTATTCTTCTCAATGAATAATACTTTACAAATTAGATTATTTTTATTTATTTTTTTAAAAGATTTTATTTTTTAAAATAATCTCTATACCTAATTCAGGACTTGAACTCACAACCCCGATATCAAGAGTTGCATGTTCCACCGACTGAGCCAGCCAGGCACCCCTATTTTTTTTAAGTAAGTTCCAGGCCCAGTGTGGGGCTTGAACTCATGACCCTGAGATCAAGAATCACACACTCTACTGACTGAGCCAGCCAGGTACACTGAATTAGTTTATTTTTAATTGTCCATCATTTTAGGCTCGTCCTATACAGGTGTGTTCAATGTGAGAATTTTTATAAACTTTTACAAAGCTTTCATTTTTAGAGAAAAAAAACGTAGCTTACATTCATTTTGATTATACATTCTTCACAGTTTAGGAATTATTAAACAAAGACTATGTAAGCCCTGTGTCTAAGAACTCATATTACTACTAAAACTCATTGAAAACTAAAATGTAAGATAAATGTATCTTCTTCTGAAATTGTTCTTCATTATCAATGCTTAATATTAGATATTTGATCATAAAGAATGATTTAATCTAAAAATGGATTAAAGTCTATGGAAAATTCCAAAATAGCTCTTTAGTGTTCTTAACTAAAGAAAACTATTCTTGGCAGGTGACATAAAAGAGACTGAACAGTGATTTATTTGTCCAATAGACATGCATTATGAGCCAGCAAGTTTAATTCCTCATGAGATAATGAAGGTCACATCTCCCTTATCTTTTAGCACATCTATTAATTTTTAAAGAATGTGTTATGACTTTCCTGGAAATTATGACATCTGAAAATTTCAGTTTTCATTTTCCCATTGGAGATAACATTTTATCTTGAAAATAGTGACAAGAAACAAAGATCTAGTATAGCAAATAAAAGGAAAAATTTTCCATCTCATCCACTGGTAAATATATGTTTGTATAATAAAACACACTTCATAGAACATTAAAACAGTCTGGTAATGGAAGACAGCATATCTTGTCTCTTTAATCACTGAACCCCTTAACTGATGGATAGAATTTCATTGAGTTGACTAAAAAGCAGATTGTTTTACATTATGGTGGTTATTCGAAACTAAGTCATGACAATGACCTACAATAATAGCAACAATAACAATATGAAAATAGTTGTAGTCCTTATTTGTTGAATGCTTACTATAAACTCTATTTGCCTTTATAAAAAAGTCCCTATATATAGGAACATTTTATAATTTTGTCCCAATTTCCCAGATGAAGAGACTAAGGCAGAGAGGTATTAAATAATTTTACCAAAGGTTCACTTAGCTGGTAAGTAAATAAATGTAAATATAATAAAATAATAATAGTTGTAACAATGAAACAAAATATTGGCTATGATTTATATAATGCCTTCTAAGAGTTAACAATAACTAATCTATACTTACAAAAACATCTTTTAGTATAAATAGCATAGTCCATTAGTCCAGAGAAAGACACTGAAATTTAGAGAAAGTAAGTAACATATTTATAAGTGTATAATAACAGTAACAATAAGAACGATGATAATTATGATAAGCTTAAAAAATCAGTGTGGGCCAGACTCTGTTTTAAATGCTTTTCAAAAATGTAATCGTAATCCTATGAGGTAGTGTTATTCCTGTTACAAAAACAAGAAACTAAAGTATAGACTAGGATGTCTAAATCCAAGGTTCATGATATTAATTATTATGCTATAAGTCCTCACTCATAAGAGGCCAAAATTGTGTTCAAAGGAGTAAGTAATAATGGTAAAAAAAATCAGGTTTCCAGTTAAATTCACAAATCTCATTTTACTTAAGTTCTAAAATAATATAACACCTGTCACCAATTATACAAAGTTGAAATTAGTTCAAATGGCTACTATCATTATTCGGCTAGCTCTTCACCTTGATCATCCATCTGAAGAGCATTATCCTAGGAAAGCACACTGTTATACCTAAACACTTTAACATGGAATCTATTTACACACATACCTGTTCATCAAAACTCCTTGTTAGTCCCACCTGATTAGACAATTTCCCAAAGAAGACATACAAATGGCCAACAGACACGTGAAAAAATGCTCAACATCAATGATCAGGGAAATGCAAATCAAAACCTAATGAGATATCACCTCACACCTGTCAGAATGGCTAAAATCGACAACACAAAAAACAGCAGGTGTTGATGAGGATGTGGAGAAAAAGGAACCCTCTTGCACTGCTGGTGGGAATGCAAACTATACAGCCACTCTGGAAAACATTATGGAGTTTCCTCAAAAAATTAAAAATGAAAATACCATACAATCCAATAAGTCCACTATTGGGTATTTACCTATTCACCCAAAGAAAATGAAAACACTAGTTCAAAAAGATATATGCATCTCTATGTTTAGAGCAGCATTATTTACAATAGCCAAGGTATGGAAGCAATCCAAGTGTCCCACTGATAGATGAAGAGATAAAGACATCACACACCCACACACACACGCGCACACACACACATACATATAATGGAATATTATTCAGTCATAAAAAAAATGAGATTTTGCCTTTTGCAACAACATGGATGGACCTAGAAGGTACATGCTAAGTGAGATAAGTCAGAAAAAGACAAATACTATATGATTTCACTTATATGGGGAATCTAAAAAATAAAACAAATGAATAAACAAACAAAATACCCGTAAATACAGAAGACAAACTGATGGGTTGCCAGAGGGGAAAGTGTTGGGGGGATGAGCAAAGTGGGTGAAAGGGAGTGGGAGATGCGGGCTTCCAGTCATGGAATGAATAAGTCAGGGGATAAGGTACAGCGGAGGGAATATAGTCAGTGGTATTATAATGGCGTATGGTGACAGATGGTAGTTACACTTGTGATGAGCACAGCATGACAAATAAACTCGTCAAATCACTATGTAACACGGCATGTCAACTATACTTCATAACATAAACAACGACAACAAACAAATTCCTTGTCAGTCCCTGAAGGAAAGCTCAAATACGAATTTATCTGTCAATTAATGCATGTGGTCTTTAGTACATAGCAAAAGTACTTAAACTGGATTAGGAAATCTTTGTTCCCATGAATTTTGGGAAAGCTGTATTTATGGCCTTTTTGTATAACCATATTTTATCTTTAATGGTTGCCTAGTAAAAAAGTTTGAATGGTCAGTAGGCTCCAACTGACCACTAAATCATCCCAGAGGAGGCTGCCAACAACATAAAAGAGAGAGGGAGAGAGAGAAAAAGAAAGAAAATCCCCAGAGAAAATTCTCCATTAAGAAAGTGGATTAGCATTACTTACTATTACTTAAGGAATGAAAAATGCAAACATTTTCTCAAATGAAAGAAATAAATATTTCGTATTTTGTCTTCCCTCTTCTTATCAGGATACTAATAATGTTAACACCTGGGTGGCTCAGTCGGTTGAGACTAAATCTTGGTTTTGGCTCAGGTCACCATCTCAGGGTCATGGGATAGAGCCGTGTGTCAGGCTCCACACTCAGTGTGGAGTCTGCTTTGGATTCTCTCTCTCCCTCTCTATCTGACCCTCTGCCCCCCTCGCTTGCATGCACGTGCATGCACCTTCACTCTCTAAAATAAATAAAAATCTAAAAAAAAAAAAATAAGGTTAGTCTGATTCCTCTATTATTCAGAATATCATTGCATATTATCAAAACTCCTCAAATAAATGTATAAATATCTTTTGAACATGTACCATTTACTGATTTTACAAATGTTTACTGAGTATTCAATGGATGGCCAATATTATTGGATATAGTCAAATATAGTAACCCTTATCTACCCTCAAGTTGTTAAGTTTTGTAGAAGATGCCAAAGCAACTAATAATAACATAATATAGAATATTTTTCATCAAGAGGAAGAGACAAAATGGAAAACAAACAAATGAAAGATCAGCTAATGGGAAGAGGTGGATTAGGCAAGATTTCACGTGTGTATTTCTCATCCCTTATTGTTTCCCTTCTAGACTGCAAACTTGTTGAGGACAAACTCCAAGATGGAATTGCCATTTTATCTTTCAGTAAGGCTCCACACAAAGTTTTACTCACAATAGACAATATACATGTCTGCTAAATAACTGCATAAACTAAACAGTAACTATGATTTGCAGGCAATTACCATAGCTTTGCTAGAAACAATCTTCCAACATATATTACATGCTCTTCAACACAGCTATATGCATATAGAAAGACAATTGTTCCATAATTAGAATAATATTCTTTACTGGCCCCTCAAGAATATGATGACCAAAATTGATACATGCCTAATCTCTGTCTATCTTCCAGATGGGGGCAAGTTAAATAATAGTGTTTGTTATAACTCCTCACACACTATGTGATTTTAAAAATCATGTATAAGCCTTTCATTAACTTTTAAAAAATCACCACATCAAAAACTAATGATGTATTGTATGGTGACTAACATAACATAATAAAATTTAAAAAAAAAAGAAAAAATCAGTCATGCTTCATATAAGGTTGCAAATATCAAATGAAATTGGGAAATATACAAATGTATTGGCAACTTCAAAAGTTGAAAAATAAAAATAAACAATATTTGATATTTTCAAAGAATTTAATTTGATCCCTCTACCATTGTAATAGAGCATTATGGTCTTTGAAACTTCACTTTGATTGGGGCGCCTGGGTGGCTCAGTTGGTTAAGCAACTGCCTTCGGCTCAGGTCATGATCCTGGAGGCCCGGGATCGAGTCCCGCATTGGGTTCCCTGCTTAGCAGGGAGTCTGCTTCTCCTTCTGACCCTCTCAGGCTCTCTCTCTCTCTATCTCATTCTCTCTCTCAAATAAATAAATAAAATCTTAAAAAAAAAAGAAACTTCACTTTGATAAATGTAATAAAATAAAAAGTACATTGAAAAGACAAAAACACAGCAAAATAATGCTCCAACACATACATACAAGAATATCCTTTTTTCCACCAGTGGCTTATACTTTTATTTTTATTTTATTTTTTTATTATGTTCTAGCCAGCATACATATAAGAACATCTTATTACACGATTAAAATCATTTCTAAGGAAAATGGTGAAATAATATCAGCATATATTAAAATAAGATACAATGTACATCACAGGAGGTATTAAAAAGTTAGCAATATCATGCTGTAAAATGTCTTAGAGATATACACACATAATGTAAATAGAGGAAGATTTTATATATGTGCAGGTATATGTGTACCTTTGTGTGTGTGCATAAGTGCAAGGGGAGAAGACAAAAGACAATAGCCACTTTCCGTGTAATGTTTACTTTCATATGGAAGACATGTAGTGAACTTCATAAACTGCTATTAGGAAAACACAGTACTGTAAGGCTTAAACTATTGCTTTCTCAAAATATGACTTAAATAAATTAAAATAGATGTGGAAACAAAAGCATGGCATGTTTCTCTGTCTTTGTGGTTTATTTAGTATCTTAAAAATTATCACATACCTTATAATTTATACTATTCCAATCAGGAGACAGCTAATTCCCAATGTCACAAAGAAGAAAAAAATTCTTATTCTATGCAATCACTGTCAATCATGTTGGGAGTAAAAGTGGGAAACAGAAAGTCACAGAGAAAATAAGGAGTAATCAGGTTGGGTCTACAAATCTTGACTGTGGATGAGCACATTTTAATTATTCCCCTTCAAAAGAGCAGATGTCTTTATTGCCTGAGGTGTGTGGAATAATTCATAAAAAGGGATGTCACCAGCATAAGTGTGAAAATGCAGTGTGGTAAAATCCAGCTCATGCTTTACATAGGTTATTCTGGCTTCAGTGATGAGAACTGAACGTAGTGGCAAGGGTAGAAACAGATGGACCAGTTAAGAAGTTTTTGCAATCATCCCAGTAAGAGGTGGTGGCTTGGGTGAGGCATCAGCAGTGAAAGTGATGAGGACTACTCCAATTCTGCAGATACTTGAAGGTAGAGCTAAGAAAATGAGCTGACTGGATATGAACTGGGTGGAGTAGTTTGATGCATGAAGAGAATTCAAGTATTCAGTTGCGTACATGATCTCGATATAGCCAATTTGATATGAGTTGGGATTTGGGAGATACATCTGGGCTAAATATTTACACTAGGTTAAAGAGAAGAAATCACTAAAACTAAGATTTGGGTGGAGAGTGATCTCAAGAGAGGATAATGCCATGCGATAGGATATGCTAAACATTTCCAAATTTATTTTCTTTCATTTCAGGGCACATATCTAGATTATACTTTCTGGCCTCCCTTGAAGTGAGGTATGACTACCTTCTGGCTGAAGTGCCACCACTGCATCTGGGGCAAATTAATGTCTCATGGATGATCCTTCCTAGTCCTTCACTCTCTGCCAACTTGATAACAGACATGCACAATGACTTTGGATATCCTACGTTAATGAAGCTTGTGGAAGACAAGCTAGTCTTGCTAGCGTTCCCCATATCCAGTTTCGCTTCTCTAGTCACATAGAAGACTATTTCCAAAGCCCCTTTTTTCCAGTTGTAGTCAATGAGTTTAAAGTACAAATGATACTTTTTATTTCTAGACTGAAAAAATTAATTGCTGGTGGTCCACTTTCTCCGCTGCAATAACCAACAGGGATCAATGAGATGGTGTAGCTACAGGATGGTGGAGGCTTCTTCAGCCTGGACCATGGAGATAGCTTGCCCTGGAGAGTTGCTGAGACTTACATGGACTTTACATGAAAAACAAACCTTTGCTATGTAACATAGCTGAGATTTCTGAGGTTGTTCTTCACCAGGCATAATCTAAGCTATCTCAAAGAAAACAATAATGGCACTATAAGATAGAAGAGCCACTGCAGTACACTCCAAAAAAAGAAATTCTACTGTTTCAACTATAAATTACTTTAAATTGTGTGCTTTCCAATTCTGTTTTTTCTCTCGAGTTACAAATAAAATGGGAAAAAGTATATTCTTTAAACCTGTATAAATTATGAGAATAAGGAAAATATTTTAATAGGATCTAATTTTGGTTTGGAAACTTAAGTCTAAATTTAGTCAAATTGGCCAAATATTGAATTCTGGCACAACCATTAACAAACCCATGTTTTTATTCATTTATTATGTTTATCAAAAATTAGAATGAAAATTAAATGAGATGAGTCATGTAATGCATTTTGCACAGTTCCTGAGATATAGACAGATAAGTATTATCTAATAATACCTAATTTATCTTAATAATACCTACTTAAGAATTGTTCTTAGTCTTTCAGTGATAAAAATGTATTCATGTGGGGACAGAACATTTCAGAGGTAAATTACACATAGAGCTTTCTCTGAGTCCTATTTCTAGTACTATTTAGTTTAATTCCATGAGACAGATTACTAACATAGCTATTAATGTCAATTAAAAATTGGTTATCATTGGTTCAAAGAGAGAGTATATTCTAGCAACACTAGAGATATGGTCTCATTCAGTTAACATGGAATACATTAGTCAGAATGAAGATTTATAGAGTAAAATGAAATATGAAAGTCCTTATATTCTGTTCAAAATCAGAGGACTCTCACAGATGATCTCTTAAGGATATCATTCCACATTTTGTGATTATTGAAGAAATCTTAGGCATAAAATAATTCTACATACTTGTCCTTAAACACGAATCAGAAAGATTAAACAAAGTACCCTCAGTTGTTTTTTGTAGATGGTAATCTAAAGATTGGACCAAAATTCAAGTGTTTACTCCACTTTGCTATGATTTCTAGTGTACACATATCTCCTAATTAGCTATTTGGTAGGTTAAAAATCATAGTCTTGTTTCCTTTAAAGTCATAGAGTTAAGCAATATTTATTAGATCATGGGCTCCTATTTAGTTCTCAAAAATTAGTATCTATCATAGTGTTTAGGAAAAAATGCAAATTAGATATTGGCTGAAAGAGATAAGCAGCAGTACTCTTCTGTAGGACAGACATGGCCCATGACACAAAACATAATTTAGGTTATTCCTGTGATACTTACACTTCTACATGTAGCTGCTCTACCAAAGCCTGGAAAGGGAATACACTTTTTTACAAATAGTAACTGAGTACTGAGTAGTAGCTGATCTATCTTAAAGGCTTCAATACTGGGACCAATAGATAAAATCTCCATACTTTAAACAAAATAAGTGCTGGCACATAATAGTTGCTTAATAGTATTTAAAGAAAGGCACATGAAGTATTCTGTTTCAATACAACATCATTGAAAGGGTTACCTTCCAATTCAACAAGTTATTCACCTAATATTCATTTTAGCTTGGAGGAAAGGAGGAATTATTGGCTTATACGATTGAAAAGTCTACTTACTTTTAGATGCAGGTGCTCAAATGAGGCTACCAGACTCTGTCTTTCCACTCCTTATTCTATTTTCCTTTGTGATGGTTTCATTCTCATGCAGACTCTCCCCCACATGGAACCCAAAAGGCTGTAAGAAGCTCTAGACCCATACCTTACCAGTTCAGCAACACCCCCACCCCAAAAGGGAGCCTCTCATACTAGAAGAGAGGATGGATTCTGACCAGACCAAGCAACATATAAACACTATGTCAAGTTAGTATTATAATAGGAATTGTTAGTGAGGTTCTGGAGTGTCAAATATATTCAGGCAGTGTCATAGCCACCTACGAGTGCTGAATTTTTCTTCTTTGCCTGGTAGTCATTAAGTGCCTGTGGTTGGATAACTCTTTGTTTATTAAATAAAAGTCATTTCCTAGGGTGCCTGGGTGGCTCAGTCATTAAGCGTCTGCCTTCGGCTCAGGTCATGATCCCAGGGTCCTGGGATCGAGTCCCACATCGGGCTCCCTCCTCGAGGGGAAGCCTGCTTCTCCCTCTCCCACTCCCGCTGCTTGTGTTCCTGCTCTCGCTATCTCTGTCTCTGTCAAATAAATAAATAAAATCTTTAAAAAAAAAAAAAAAGTCATTTCCTAATATGTTCCAGGAGTTTTCTGGGTATTAAAGTCATAAGATGAAAAGACACAACATATATTGTGTAAAAGAGAGATAGACCTGAAAATACATAATTACAGCACTATGACATCATTCTTATATAAAGATTGATTGGAGCGGGGCGCCTGGGTGGCTCAGATGGTTAAGCGTCTGCCTTCGGCTCAGGTCATGATCTCAGGGTCCTGGGATCGAGCCCCACATCGGGCTCCCTGCTTGGCAGGGAGCCTGCTTCTCCCTCTCCCTCTACTGTTCTCCCTGCTTGTGCTCTCTTGCTCTCTCTGTCAAATAAATAAATAAATAAATAATCTTTAAAAAAAAAAAAAAAAAGACTGATTGGAGCATAGGATAAAGTACACACCTGCCTAGGGAAACAAGGTTTTCCAAGTGAAGTATCTGGGAATCATTACGAAGACATTGTGACAGTGCACTAAATTAATGTTTCCAACAGTTTCTTCTTATAATAATATTTTATGTTCTAGCAGCCACAATGGATTCCTCACTGCTGTGGAGACTTGCTTAATGGTTTTCCCAGTCCTTGTTTTTGGCAAGTCTGCGATAAGGCAGAAATAGATTAGAATGTGGTACTATTAAAATCAAGGAGAATGTGGTCCTGGTTTATCCCTGAAAATGCAGTTGAGGCATCTATATTTTTCCTTTTCTATGTGTGGAGAGTTTTGTGCACACATGGATTACATGGTGATAATCAGGACTGACAAACATCAACTTTTAATGTATGCTCTCCAGTCCTTATTTCCTGTAAAAGATGCAGCCCCTGAAAGAGTTTTATTAAAATCCAATCTTATTACTTGTTCTAGTCTCTCATCTTCAGGCCACAATAACAATCCCAACTTCATGTATTTTACTCAAAAGTCGATGATTACTTATAACTAAAAAGACCTGAATCTTATCAGCAGTGCTAAAATATTTCCTTATACTAAGTCACATTTTTTCCCATGTCATAACATTTCTGATTGCGTTTTATGATTAGTGGCCTATCAGTTTATTGGCAATATTTGTGGTTGTTTTTCTTTTCGTAGAGGTGGTTGAAATAGCAGAGGATCTTAAATCAACAGTATTTTAGATTTGGTAAATTGATATATGTCCCAGGAAAGCTGAAAGCTATACTTGGAGGTTCTATTCTGAGTAAGGCTGTCTGTTTGCATCCACACTCCCAACACTTATGAGCTGGTTGGCCCTGGACAAGTTACTTACCATCTCTGTGCCTCATGTTCCTCATCAATAAAATGGGTGTAGTAATAGTACAAATTTCAAAAGGATGTTATGAGATAAAAATGAGTTAATCCTTATAAAACCCTTTAACCAATGTCTGGCACATAGAAAGCATTTTCAATTAATATTCACTATTATAGTACCCCTGGTTTGTAATACATCCTGTAAATTCTCAACATCTAAACTTTAAATATTATTTTCTTTCTATTGCTTCACAGTCATAAATGGCATAAAGTTTATGCCCCCAGGGTCCAGAGAGTTAAAATAACTTAGAGTCTGGAGTTTGAATTGCAAAATGGTCCCATTGCACTATACAATATGTAGCCACCAGCCACATGAGGGTGTTTACATCTAAATTAATAAAATTAAAAATTTTATTGTCACACTAGCTACATTTCAAGGACTCAATAGCCACATGTGTGTAATGGCTTTCATATGGAACAGCACAGATATAGGACATTTCTATCACCACAGAAATTTTGTTGGACACAGCTAGTCTATACTCTCCTAAGCTGGTTTCCAACAGAGTTCTCATTTTTGTGTCTATTATAAATTTGACAATAATGTGATATATTTACATTCAGGAGATACCAAATCACCATAATTTTTTAAACTTGCAGTTTTTAGCAAAGGCTATTATTTTGTGATATTCAATCTTTCTTTTCATTCTAGATATCAACAATTGATACTCATAATAAACCTAATTAGGCTAGGTTTGCCATCTGTGACTTCAATGTAGAATAAAGATGGTCTGGTCAAGATGGGCTGAGAATATTGGCATTGGCCATGAGGCTCTGTGTTATGATAAAACATGTTTCACTTTGCATTTGTGTCCATATGGGATAGGAGTAGTTTGTAAACAATGCCCTCATGTTTATTTTAAAGAACCTTAGGATGATATTTTCTTTAATTATTTCAAACAATACCTATTAAGACTATATCGAGAAGAAAAGCCTTCTAATCAGTTGTACGTGGGGATGCCAACAAGTGTATGATACAGTTCTTGAACTCAAATGACTTGGTCTACATGGGTTATAAAAAGAACACAATGGAAAACTATGAAAGTCAGGATATTATACTTTTAAATGAGATGAAAGAGACATAATGGAGGTTCAAATGAGGAGAATATATCAAATTTTTCAACTTGATCTTTAAACTTTCCTAAAAAACATTTTTGGTATATTTTACCCTCTGGTTTCTTCTTTTCCTGACCATTCCTGTCCTGCCTCTTCAAGTCACAAACCAGTGAAAACATCACATCCTATTACCAGCATTTTCCACACAAGCACAACTGAACCACACATAAGGTAGGTTTCAACATGTCTCAAGCAGTATATCTTGACCAAAGTCTACTTATTTTTTTTCATAATTCACACTACCTTATAAAGCTTATTTTGTGGGACTTAGGTGTGCTCATTGGAGAAAATGTAATAAAGATTATGTGGCAATAAGTAATGTAACATTGTCAGTCATTAAAAAAATAATGAGATTTCAAGTTTAAGGCTTATAACCATCATCCTGTGTATTTCAACATCTTGACAATGATTAACTGTTTGGGTTTTTAAGAATAAAATAATAATCCTTAAAGTTTTCTAATTAAAAAGCTTTAACAACCTGATTTGCCTAAAACTACTATTTACAAAATGTAGCACAAAAGTAATGAAATCTGCCTTTATTCTCACCAAGTGATACACGAAGCAATGAAATACATCACAACTTTCTTTAAAGGATCAGTTGAACTCAGTTACTTTGCTAGAAGATTGCTTGTTTTCATTTGCTCTGGCATTGGATAGTAAACAAAGTCAAGGAAATAACAATGAACTCAATTATTTTGCCCTGCTATGTTCCTTGATTGGGTGAGGGAAAGTGAGAAGAATCTCCTTCTTAGGTTCACCTCCCTTCCAATGTAAGAAATGCTACATTAGTGAGAACTGCTTTTACCCAGTCCTGCTCCCACGGCAAGGAAGAATATCCACTTCTCAAGAGAAGAGAAAGAAGGGAAAACTGCTTGTTTTCATTCCCATGGGAGGGCTAAATTGGAAGAAGTGATAGAGAAGGTGTGACTCAACAGCTTTGTTTCTTTTTTTTTTTAATTTTTTATTGTTATGTTAATCACCATGCATTACATCATTAGTTTTTGATGTAGTGTTCCATGATTCATTGTTTGTGCATAACACTCAGTGCTCCATGCAGAATGTGCCCTCTTTAATACCCATCACCAGGCTAACCCATCCTCCCACCCCCCTCCCCTCTAGAAACCTCAGTTTGTTTTTCAGAGTCCATCATCTCTCATGGTTCATCTCCCCCTCCGATTTCCCCCCCTTCATTCTTCCCCTCCTGCTCTCTTCTTCTTCTTCTTTTTTTTTTTTTAACATATATTGCATTATTTGTTTCAGAGGTACAGATCTGTGATTCAACAGTCTTGCACAATTCACAGCACTCACCATAGCACATACCCTCCCCAGTGTCTATCACCCAGCCACCCCATCCCTCCCACCCCACACCACTCCAACACTTTGTTTCTTAAAGAGCAGAGTGACTTATCTTTGACATGCACAGATTTTCCTCTCTCTGCCAGATTAAAAAGGCCTCTCCTTTGAGGAAGGCCCAATGATAGCCGAATCCACCCATGTCTAGAGAAGTAATCTCAATTTAAAGATGTGATTTTTCCAGTTTAGCCTTATAAGTCATAAAACTGATATTCGGAGTCACATGTGATTGATAATTCTTTTTCTGAATGATTTAAAACTTAAGAGAAGAGGAGGTGATTTGACAGTCCTTCTCAAGACCCACCATCCCAATGACTGAATGCCCCATCTTTTTGGCCAAGAATTCACTTTTGGGAGATGCTACAAAGAGATGTGCTTTGGGAGGATATTCTTTCCCTCCATGAAGAGGGAATCACCAGGTTCTCTCTTACGTTTGTTTTGTTTTTCCAAAAGTCAGTTACATCATCCCTAATTCAAAACTATATTGTAATTCTTCCTCTTTGTCATCAACATCCAAGTAATAGACATGAGAAATGTAAAAGCTTTGCTGTGGAAATGATAGCATCAACATTAAAAGTGTATTTGCCAACAATGGAGTTTTCTGTCTTACTTAATAGTGACTCTCCTTTACATTTACTCTTCAAAGTTTCTAAACATCTTGCCTGTTCCTTCTATCCTGTCCAGTAACTCTATTTTAGCCATAGATTTCCATCTATTAATGACTGTGTCTGATATTTGATGTCAACAGCAGCCTGTCATTTGGTTCTGCAAGAGTCATGCCATCTGCCCTCCTATGAGTAGAGAAGTCTACTTTGTCAATAATATCACACTCCCGCTGGACTAATTGCCAAATTCCCATACTCTTCTCATCTGTAGCCCTGTATAAGCAACCTTAGAATAGCCAAACCCTACCTAACAGGACCCAAATTCTGCCAATACATTCATGTCATGCCTTCCAACTGGTATAATAAAATATCCTAACTTATTTTTCATGGGACAATGAACTTAAAGTCCAAAAGTGAATCTCACATAATACCCAGATCCTGTAGTCCTAGTACCTTCTAATTCCAGTTCTATCACTAACTAGATCTATGACTTTAGACAGTAGGCCTAATCTCTTGGCAGCTCAGTTTTTTAACCTATAAAATGGTAACAAAAACACCATCCACCACATAAGGTTATTCTGAAGATTAGCTGAGGTATTGCATCTTATACGCTGTGGAATATGGCATACATCCAATGAATATTTGTTCTTAATATCAAACTTTTCTTGGATCAGTTTTTATTTTCAGAGCTAAAGCAGCTTAAATGACTACAAGTCAATGTTTTTAATTTATGTTAACTACATACAAGTAAGGGTGATGGGTATTAAAGAGGGCACGTAATGCATGGAGCACTGGGTGTTATAGGCAAACAATGAATCATGGAACACTACATCAAAAACTACTGATGTAATGTATGGTGATTAACATAACATAATAAAAAAAAGAATAATATAATAAATATCCTTTTGCACATCACCCAGAATTTTAAAAATTTTACTGTATCATATTCACTTCAAATGTTTTTTTGAAGGAAATAAAACACACTTTAGTTGAAGATTTTAATTTTCTTCTCCTCATCTCATTTCCCTTCTGTCCCAGAGGGAATTATTATTAAATAGTCAGTGTGTACCTTTACAACTATGGTCAGTGTTTTCCAGCACAAACATATATAAAAATAACATACTATTTGTGTGTTTTTATCATTAATATAAATGTTATCCTAAGCATCATTGCTAAAGTTACTTTTTCAACTCAAAACTGTTACTTGAGATCTAAACATTTACTATATTGCATTCATTTTAACTTTATATATTATTTCTTCATACAAATATACTATAGTTTATCTATAACCCTACTGAATAGTTTATAATTTTTCACTTTGCAAAATAAGATGCAGCAATAAACATACTTAGCCATGTTTCATTGTAAAAACGCACAAGAAACTTAAGGACGTATAAGCAGTTAAATAACTTTTCCATATGGTCCATACATTTTCAACTTTACTAGATTGCCCAATTACTGTGAAAATGAATTATCAATTTACTCTTCTATCTCAAGTGAATGAGAAGTCAACTTTATGCTAGCCAAATTTAGTATCTTTAAGCATTTTAATTTTTGCCAGTCAAGTGGGAAAACATAGTATCTCTTGGTTATATTAATTTATATTTCCCTGATTACTAGTATGTTTGAGTATCTGTCACATGTTTAATATACTCACAATTCCTCTCATATTAACTACCTGTTATAATTTCTTCTATATGTTTTTTTCCCTTTTCTCATTTAGTACTAATGCCATTTTTATAATATACTAAGTCTTCGTATATGTGTGAGTTTTATTCCAAGGTCATATTCTTATCCATTAATATCTTTACCTCTGAAGCAATATGATAATATTTTAATTACCTTTGTAATAAATCAGTATATTGTAAGGCTGGTTTTCTCCTCATTTTTATTCATTATAATAGTTTGGTTATGCCTGAACATTTATTCTTCAGCATTTATTTGAGGATTATCTAGTCTACTCTCACTAAAAATCCTATTACAATTTTCGTTGGAATTGCACTGACCATGTAGATTAATTTAGAGAGAAACTTTAAAAATCATTTTTTATAAAATATACAGTGTACAAATGTACAAAATTTTTACAAAAATATAGTGAGTTCTGTTGTAATTCTTCAATTTCTATGTTTCAGAAAACCTCTAACCAGAGTTTCTAAGTTAGTAAATTATTTGTGTGTGTCCCATACTGAGCTTGTCCACACAGTTTGTGCTGTGTGCCTCCTTCATATTTCAAAGCTGAGATTGTATTTTTATTAATGCAATTGCTCAAACACTGGCCTTAAATCTTGAATCTGTTGTCACCCTCCTCCTTCCTCAATCATCCCACCATTCCTCCATTGTGAAAGATTGTTTACAAAAGTGGTTGCAAGAATTTCTGATTCCTAGATGCGTGCTTCTTTGCAGTGTGATTTTGCCACTCCTCACACACACAGATGGAATCTATCTCTCCACTTCGAATCTAGGCCAGCTTTATTATACTAGCTTTGATGAGAAGTGATATAGATCTTCCCAGACTAGAAGAGACCTTGAAGCTTCCACTTCCATTCTCTTAGAATGTAGTATATACTGTGTGAGGGAACTCAAGATAGCCTATTGAAGGATGAGACCATGTGAGCTGAGATGAGCCATACCAGCTGATCTCCCTAATCAAGGCTATAGTCAAGCTTCAGATGACTGTAGCCACATGAGTAAGATCTGGTGAAACAAGGACTACTCAACTGAGCACTGCTTAAATTACTGACCCACAGAACTGTGAGATAATAAATCATGGTTAATTTTTTTTAACATATAATGTATTACTTGTTTCAGAGGTACAGGTCTGTGATTCAACAGTCTTACACAATTCACAGTCCTCACCATAGCACATACCCTCCCCAATGTCTATCACCCAGCCACCCCATCCCGCCCCCCCCCACCACTCCAGCAACCCTCAGTTTGTTTCCTGAGATTAAGAATTCTTCATATCAGTGAGATCATATGATACATGTCTTACTCTGATTGACTTATTTCACTCAACATAATACCCTCCAGTTCCATCCACGTCGTTGCAAATGGCAAGATTTCATTCCTTTTGATGGCTGCATAATATTCCATTGTATATATATATACCACTTCTTCTTTATCCATTCATCTGTCGATGGACATCTTGGCTCTTTCCACAGTTTGGCTATTGTGGACATGCCAAACATTGGGGTGCACATACCCCTTCGGATCCCTACATTTGTATCTTTGGGGTAAATACCCAGTACTGCAATTGCTGGGTCATAGGGTAACTCTATTTTCAACTTTTTGAGGAACCTCCATGCTGTTTTCCAGAGTGGCTGCACCAGCTTGCATTCCCACCAACAGTGTAAGAGGGTTCCCCTTTCTCTGCATCCTCGCCAACATCTGTCATTTCCTGACTTGTTAATTTTAGCCATTCTGACTGGTGTGAGGGGGTATCTCATTGAGGTTTGGATTGGATTTCCCTGATGCCGAGTGATGTTGAACACTTTTTCATGGATCTGTTGGCCGTTTAGATGTCTTCTTTGCAGAAATGTCTGTTCATGTCTTCTGCCCATTTCTTGATTAGACTATTTGTTCTATGGGTATTGAGTTAGTTAAGTTCTTTATAGATTTTGGATACTAGCCCTTTATCTGATGTCCTTTGCAAATATCTTCTCCCATTCTGTCGGTGACTTTTGGTTTTGTTGACTGTTTCCTTTGCTGTGCAAAAGCTCTTTATCTTGATGAAGTCCCAATAGTTCATTTTTGCCCTTGCTTCCCTTGCCTTTGGCAATGTGTCTAGAAAGAAGTTGCTGCGGCTGAGGTCGAAGTTGCTGCCTGTGTTCTCCTCTAGGATTTTGATGGATTCCTGTCTCACATTTAGATCTTTCACCATTTTGAGTCTGTTTTCGTGTGTGATGTAAGGAAATGGTCCAGTTTCATTCTTCTGCATGTGGCTGTCCAATTTTCCCAACACCATTTGTTGAAGAGACTGTCTTTTTTCCAGTGGACATTCTTTCCTGCTTTGTCAAAGATTAGTTGACCATAGATTTGAGGGTCCATTTCTGGGCTCTCTATTCTGTTCCATTGATCAACGTGTCTGTTTTTGTGCCAGTACCATACTGTCTTGATGATGACAGCTTTGTAATAGAGCTGGAAGTCCAGAATTGTGATGCCACCAGCTTTGTTTTTCTTTTTCAACATTCCTCGGCTATTTGGGGTCTTTTCTAGTTCCATACAAATTTTAAGATTATTTGTTCCATTTCTTAGAAAAAAAATTGATGATATTTTGATAGGGATTGCATTAAATGTGTAGATTGCTCTAGATAGCATTGACATTTTCACAATATTTGTTCTTCCAATCCATGAGCATGGAACGTTTTTCCATTTCTTTATGTCTTCCTCAATTTCTTTCATGAGTTTTCTATAGTTTTCTGAGTACAGATTCTTTGCCTCTTTGGTTAGATTTATTCCTAGGTATCTTATGGTTTTGGGTGCAATTGTAAATAGGATCGACTCCTTCATTTCTCTTTCCTCTGTCTTGTTGTTGGTGTATAGAAATGCAACTGATTTCTGTGCATTGATTTTATATCCTGCCACTTTACTGCATTCCTATATGAGTTCTAGCAGTTTTGGGGTGGAGTCTTTTGGGTTTTCTACATACAGTATCATAACATCTGCAAAGAATGAGAGTTTGACTTCTTCTTTGCTGATTCAGATGACTTTTATTTCTTTTTGTTGTCTGATTGCTGAGGCTAGGACTTCTAATACTATGTTGAATAGCAACAGTGAAAGTGGACATCCCTGCCAAAGCTCTCAGTTTTTCCTCATTGAGAATGATATTCGCTGTGGGTTTTTCATAGATGGTTTTTATGATATTGAGGTATGTACCCTCTATCCCTGCACTGTGAAGAGTTTTAATCAAGAAATGATGCTGTACTTTGTCAAATGCTTTTTCTGCATCTATTGAGAGGATCATATGGTTCTTGTTCTTTCTTTTATTCAGGTATTGTATCACATTGATTAATTTGCAGATGTTGAACCAAACTTGCAGCCCAGGAATAAATCCCACTTGGTCGTGGTGAATAATCTTTTTAATGTACTGTTGGATCCTATCAGCTAGTATTTTGGTGAGAATTTTTGCATCCATGTTCATCAGGGATATGGTCTGTAGTTCTCCTTTTTGATGGGGTCTTTGTCCAGTTTTGGGATCAAAGTAATGGTGGCCTTATAAAATGAGTTTGGAAGTTTTCCTTCCATTTTTATTTTTTGGAACAGTTTCAGAAGAATAGGTATTAATTCTTCTTTAAATGTTTGGTAGAGGGGTGCCTGGGTGGCTCATCAGTTAAGCATCTGCCTTCAGCTCAGGTCATGATCCCAGTGTCCTGGGATGCAGCCCCGCATCGGGCTCCGTGCTTAGTAGGGAGCCTGCTTCTCCCTCTCTCACTGCCTGCCTGTCTGCCTACTTCTGATCTCTCTCCCTCTCTGTCAAATAAATAAACAAAATGTTTAAAAAATAAATAAATAAATGTTTGGTAGAATTCCCCTGGGAAACCATCTGGCCCTTCTTGTTTGTTGGGAGATTTTTGATGACTGCTTCAATTTCCTTACTGGTTCAGGTTTTCTATTTCTTCCTGGTTCAGTTTTGGTAGTTTATACTTCTCTAGGAATGCATCCATTTCTTCCAGATTTTCTAATTTGCTGGCATATAGTTGCTCATAATATGTTCTTATAGTTGTTTGTATTTCTTTGGTGTTGGTTGTGATCTCTCCTCTTTCATTCATGATTTTATTTATTTGGTAGTTTCTCTTTTCTTTTTGATAAGTCTGGCCAGGGGTTTATAAATCTTACTAATTCTTTCAAAGAACCAGCTCCTAGTTTCATTGATCTGTTCTACTGTTCTTTTGGTTTCTATTTCATTGATTTCTGCTCTGATCTTTATCATTTCTCTTCTCCTGCTGGGTTTAGGCTTTATTTGCTGTTCTTTCTCCAGCTCCTTTAGGTGTAGGGTTAGGTTGTGTATTTGAGACCGTTCTTGTTTCTTGAGAAAGGCTTGTATTGCTATATACTTTCCTCTTAGGACCACCTTTGCTTCATTCCAAAGATTTTGAACAGTTGTGTTTTCATTTTCATTTGTTTTCATGAATTTTTTTAATTCTTCTTTGATTTCCTGGTTGACCCATTCATTCTTTAGTAGGATGCTCTTTAGCCTCCATGTATTTGAGTTCTTTCCAACTTTCCTCTTGTGATTGAGTTCTAGTTTCAAAGCACTGTGGTCTGAAAATAAGCAGGGAATGATCCCAATCTTTTGGTACTGGTTGAGACCTGATTTATGACCTAGGATGTGATCTATTCTGGAGAATGTTCCATGGGCACTAGAGAAGAATGTGTATTCTGTGGCTTTGGGATGGAATGTTCTGAATAGATCTCTGAAGTCCATTTGGTCCAGTGTGTCATTTAAAGTCTTTATTTCCTTGTTGATCTTTTTCTTAGATGATCTGTCCATTTCAGTGAGGGGGGGTGTTAAAGTCCCCTACTATTATTGTATTGTTGTCCATGTGTTTCTTTGCTTTTGTTATTAATTGGCTTATATAATTGGCTGCTCCCATGTTAGGGGCATAGATATTTACAATTGTTAGATCTTTTTGTTGGATAGACACTTTAAGTAGGATATAGTGTCCTTCCTCATCTCTTATTATAGTCTTTGGTTTAAAATCTAATTTGTCTGATATAAGGATCGCCACCCCTGCTTTCTTTTGGTGTCCATTAGCATGGTAAATGGTTTTCCACCCCCTTACTTTCAATCTGGGGCTGTCTTTGGGTCTAAAATGAGTCTCTTGGAGACAGCATATCAATGGGTCTTGCTTTTTTATCCAATCTGATACCGTGTCATTTGATTGGGGCATTTAGCCCATTTAGATTCAGAGTAACTACTGAAAGATATGAATTTAGTGCCATTGTATTGCCTGTAAAGTGACTGTTACTGTATATTGTCTCTGTTCCTTTCTGGTCTATGTTACTTTTAGGCTCTCTTTTTCCTTAGAGGATCCCTTTTAATATTTCTTGTAGGGCTGATTTGGTAATCACAAATTCTTTTAGTTTATGTTTGTCCTGCAAGCTTTTTATCACTCCTTCTATTTTGAATGATGTATTTTTCTCATTTAGCACCCTGACTATATCATGCAAGTCTTTTCTGGCCTACCAGGTTTCTGTGGATAGGTCTGTTGCCAATCTAATGTTTCTACCATTGTAGGTTATAGATCTCTTCTCCTGAGCTGCTTTCAGGATTTTCTCTTTGTCTCTGAGACTCGTAAGTTTTACTATTAGATGTTGGGGTGTTGACCTATTTTTATTGATTTTGAGGGGGGTTCTCTGTGCCTCCTGGATTTTGATGCCTGTTTCCTTCCCCAAATTAGGGAAGTTCTCTGCTATAATATGCTCCAATATACCTTCTGCCCCACTCTCTCTTTCTTCTTCTTCTGGGATCCCAATTATTCTAATGTTGTTTCATCTTATGGTATCACTTATCTCTCGAATTCTGCCCTATGATCTAGTAGTTGTTTATCTCTCTTTTTCTCAGCTTCTTTGTTTTCCATCATTTGGTCTTCTATATCACTAATTTTCTCTTCTGCCTCATTTATCCTAGCAGTTAGAGCCTCCATTTTTCATTGCACTTCATTGATAGCCTTTTTGATTTCGACTTGGTTAGATTTTAGTTCTTTAATTTTCCAGAAAGGGTTTCTCTAATATCTTCCATGCTTTTTTCAAGTCCAACTAGTATCTTTAAAAACATCATCTGTACTCTAGTTCCGACATCTTACTAATGTCTGTATTGATTAGGTCCCTGGCAGTCGGTACTGCCTCTTGTTCTTTTTTTTGAGGTGATTTTTTCCAGAAAGTGGTCACTTCTCTGTTCAGAGAATTTCTGCTATTCTTTCCTTCGATCTCCTGTTGAGTTTGTAGGTGTTCAGAATGGTTTGATCCCTATCTAGCTGAATTCCTGAGACCAGAGAAAATTTAGGTCTCCTACTCCTCCGCCATCTTGCTCCTCTCTCAAATCATGGTTAATTTAAGTCATGAAATTAACCCAGATTTCCTTGAACTTAACTTACAATAACAAGGTGGTATGTACCATGCTGTTCCCTTCTCAATGCCCTTGTAATCATGTATACATAATCATTGGGTTATTCATTTCTGAGGTGTTTTACAAAAATGCAACACTATATTTTGCACCTTTTTACTACATCTTCGTTTTGATGCTCCCAGATAAATACATATTGTAGAAATCCTTCCCAATTGTCTTATAGACCTAATTTTTCTTTTTAATGGTTGCATACAATTTCATGGTATGGATTGCCACCGTCTTTACAAGCATTCTCTTACTAATGGAGATTCACCATTGTCAGTTATTACTATTACACTATGAATATTCTAGTTCATCTGCTTGTACATTCATTTCAAAAAGATGGATTCTAATAGTGGTTTAGCATCAAATTCATACATGCCAAGGCTCATTTCTCAAATCTCTTTTCCCTACGGTTTAAGACTTCTTTACTCTGAAGTTTACTCTGAAGTTTGTTATACAGTTAGTCTGATAATATTTTCAGATTAGGTTTTGAATGACATATCCTCTGATTTCTTACAAAACCATTTTTTTCCCCTCCATGATGGCTAGTAATGTCTTGCCTGTCAATGGGACTTAGGGTTGTATTGCTTTTATCTAAATGGTCTGTAGATATCATTCCATTGTTTCCCACCTCACTGTGTTACAGTTGAGAATTTGACTCAGCGATAGCCTCTTCCTTTGACATAACATGCTCATTATATCTGAAGGTATAGCGAAAGTTGGTTGGGGTTTTTTTCTGTTTTATTCTTCCAACATAGGATGTATTTCTGCATTTATTTTTGGTCTTCTTTATTTTTCCCCAGCTATGTTTTTATTTTTCAGTGTAGTTCTCTTGTACATATTTTCTTAGATTTAGTCTTAAATATTTTATAACTTTTGTCATTATTTGAAGTGGATTTTTAAAAATTTCATTTCCCAAATGTGTGCTACTAGTATATATCAATACAATGGATTTTTGTCTACCAACCTTGTACTTTTTGGCCTTGTTATACTTACTTATTAATTCCAGTAGCCAGTGAATTCACTGGGATTTTCTCTGTAAACTAATATAGCATATGCCAATAGGGAGAGTTTTTACTTCTTCCTTGCCTATCTTATGAATTTTATTTTATTTGCCTAAGGACATCCAGTAGAATGCTAAACAGTAATGTAGTAGCCTTGTTCCCAATCTTAGGGGGAAAATGCTCAGTCTTTCAGTATTAAATATAATGTTAGCTGTAGGTTTTACAAAGGTACTCATTCATCAGATTAATGAGCTTCCCTGTTTAGTTTGCTGAAGAATTTTTAATGATAACTGATGTCGAATTTTGTCAGGAGTTTTTTCTGCATTAATTAAAATATTATAAGTTCTTACATTTTAATTATTATAATATGGCATATTACACTGATTTTCAACCTGGCATTACTGAGATAATCCCTATTTTAACATAGTGTTTTATTGTTGGATTTTATTTGCTAATGTTCTGTTAACAGCTTTGAATCTAAGTTTATGAGGGATTAATGGTTTCTAACTTTCTATTTTTGTAACTTTGTCAGAACTTAGTATTAGGGTCATTGCTGGCTTCATGAATGATTTGTGCAGTGTTTTCCTCTGTTTTCTGAAAAATTTGTAAAAATGTGGCATTAATTATTCCTTGATGTTTGAGTAAACACCTGTGTGACACCATCTGGGTTTTAAATTTATGAGTTTTTTTGATAACAAGTCCAAATTGTTTAATAGATATGAGGCTATTTAAGTTTTCTGTTTCTTTTTTTCATTCTTCTACTTGAGTGATTTAGAACTTTCTTTTTCTGTAATATAACCATTTAAAGCTGTATGTTTCCCTGTAAGCACTGCTTTAGCTGCATCCCACAATTTTTGATATATTTTATTTTCATTATCATTCAGTTCAAAATATTTCCTATTTTCTTTGGGTGATGACCTAGTTATAATATAGTGTTTTATTTCCAGAAATATTATTGCTATTAGTATCTAATTAAATTCCATTATAGTCAGAGAACACAGGTTATATAATTTTGATTCTTTTATATTTATGGAGATATGTTTGATAGTCCAGCAGATGGTCTATCTTGGTGAATTATTCCATGTGCAACAAAAAAATTTTATCCCGCAGTTAGTTTATGTAATGTTTTATAAATGTTAATTAGATTAAGGTGGTAGGTAGTGTTCAGACTATTTTTTGGTTATATTTAAGGGGGAGAGAGAATATTTTAGGAATTACAATATACAAACCTAGCATGCTTATATTTTATATTATACCAACTCATATAAAATGTACAAACCTTGCAATCTATCCTTAGGTTACAGTCTTCATATGTATGGCTCATACATGTACTGAAAATCATAACAGATAATAATATACTTTTTGTTTAAACAGGCATACATATTATAACAAATTAAGAGGACAATTACCATTTCTGGTGATCTTCATTCATTTCCAAGGGTCCAAATGTCTACCTGGTATAATCTTTCAGTATTTAGCATTTCTTATAACACAGGTTCACTGGTGACAAGTTTTCTTAGTTTTCTTGAATTGAAAATATGAGAAACAGTACTTCAGTAAATTTCAATCTTCATTTCTGGTATTATGAATGAAGTTGAGAAAAATATGAATGAAGTTGAACATATTTTCATTTGTTTTATACTGGGTAGTGCTATCACCTTTAATTGTTTGTGTTTTGTTTGTTTGGTTGGTTTGGTTTGGTTTGGTCCTTCAGGTTTTCCTCAGTATGATAAAATCAGTTTCACTCAGTATGATAAAATTCTATATGAATTTTAGAATAATTTGTTCTGGAAAAATTCTAGAAAAAAATGGTAACAGGATCCCTGGGTGGCTCAGTCAGTTAAGCGTCTGCCTTCAGCTCAGGTCATGATCCCAGGGTCCTGGGATTGAGTCCTACATTAGGCTCCTTGTTCGGCAGAGAGCCTGTTTCTCCCTCTGCGTGCTGCCCCTCCTGCTTGTGCTTTCTCTCTCTCAGACAAATAAATAAATAAAATCTTTTAAAAAATGGTGGGTAAAATTAATGTTATCACATTAAATGTATAAATTAATTAAGGAGAATATATGTATTTATGATATTTTGTCATTCTATCTAAAACAAGAGATATCTATATATTTGTTCAAACACTTGTGTCTTTTGTTTCAAATATTTTTGTATAAAATGGCATTTCATATTTCTTGTTAAACATTTTTTAATATTTTATCTTTTATATTTCTATTGTGAATAACATTTTGTCTTTATATCTTCTATCTGGCTATTGTTTATAAATATGAAGCCTATTGTTTGCTTCTAACATTTATTGTGAAATAATTTTGGACTTAGGTAAGCATTTCAGAAAACTGTACAAAAAATTATTTTATACCTTTCAAACAGATTCCCCAAATGTCCTACCATATTTGCTTTACCATTTGCTCTCTCTCACATATATGCATGCATATGTGTGTGGATAGATAGATGTAGATCATTGTTTCTTAAGTGAGAGTAGGTTACTGACATAAAGCTCCTTTACCTATAAATACCTCAGTATGTATTTACTAAAAAACAAAAACAGAAATAAAAAACATTCGCTTATAACCATGGTATCAAAATTTGGAACTGAATATTGATACAATTGTATTATCTAATTCACGGTACTCAAATTCTATCAGTTGCCTCACTATACTTATTTGTAGCAAAATATATTGTTTTATTTTGGTTCATAATCCATTCCAGGGTCATGTGTTCTTTTAATTGTCATTTTTTTTTCTGTAGTGCCCTCTAATCCAGAAGAATTTCTTAGTCTTTCCTCATTTTTCATGCTCTTGAAGTTTTTAAGGAATGCTTACTCATTATTTTGTGAAATATCTCTTTATTTATGCTTGTCTAATAATTCCCCATGATTAAATTCAGATTTTGAATCTAACATGGAAATAACACAGCAGCGCTTATAAGTCCTTAGTCTATCTTAGCAGAATGTACTTGATGGCAATTTTCCCCTTTTACTGGTAGTATTAACTTAAATCTCTTGGTTAATGGGTTAATGAGTTAATGACTACCTGAATACATAAATGAGGGAGAAGGAAAAGCTCTTCTCTATGTTATAATCCCAAATTTTAAAATTCAAAAAGGAAAAACAGATTTATAATATGAGATTCTAGACATTCTAGGTTTCTCCCCTATAAAGTTAGTGTTTTTTGTTTTTTTTTTTTTTTTTCCCTCCCTTTGTAATTAATAGCTATCTTCTGGGCAGATATTTTGAGAATCTATAAATGTCCTGTTCTCATCATAATTTTTCCCACATCTTATACTGATGGTTCTTTCCCAAAATATTTTTTTTATTATAGTTGTCACCAAATGGTTATATTACAATTCTATTTTTTTTTTTAATTTTAAAATTTGGGAGTTACATAGATAAGAGTGTTTCCTTCTCCCTCATTTATATATTCACCTATTCATTCATTCACATGTCAATATAGACTTACGGAATCCTATGTTAGTCCATGACTATTATTTGTTACTATTCTTATTTATTTGATGTTCAAATTTTCCCATAGTTGGTCAGTAGACACTATTTCATTCTGGTTTTTATGTCCTTTTAACCAGTCCACATCATTATTTGAGTACTTATTTTTTTGTACCACAAGATATTCAAGATTCATCCTTTATTTCCTTGCTCCAGTCTTAATCTTTTTTTTCCCAAAAGAATCCAGCTTCTTTTCACTGGGGAATGGCATTTTAAGAACCAAGATCTGGATGCTAGGTAATTGCTAGCACCTAATATTGTTTCTAGGATACTTCAGAGGACAGATATCTATAGATTAGATATTGATAGAGATATAGATAGTATTTATTTATAATTAGTTATATTTATATGTTTGTGTTTTCTATCTTTGTGTGTGTATTAAACATTTTGAGTGCATACAAATACCTCTAATTGTTAAAAAAAAAAAGAACCTAGCTCTAATTATTCAAAATATATTTAATTAGTTGCTCAGTCATAAGATATAAATAAAATAGTTTTAGAATTGTTAACTCATACACTGTGAAAAGTAAATATACTTACTAGATTATAATATTTATTTGTAGTTCTTGTCTTTAACATGAGGATATATATTCAAAATATTGTATTCAAAAGTTACTTGGATTCGTTCTCTTACATTTCACTCAGTATGATTACATAATTCATTTGAAATTGTGTTCCATTTCCCCGCACCTTTATTATTTTGCATGGGTAAAACATTAGCATGATTCTATTGTATGATTAGTACATTTTCCTTAGAAGTGTGAAATTGTGAAGCTGGGACTTCCAAATGGCTACCTTCTTTCACTTGGGTTTAATCTTGTCTCTGTCATTAATGCAAAACAGCTTTATTTCCTCTGTTCGTCACAATGGATGCTTGTCTGCATTGCGTATTGGGACATGAATTGCTTACCACTAAAGAATAACACCTTCTGCCAAGACACTGGGGATGTGAAACCCATTACTGAATTATTCTCTCACAGTTTTATTCATGCTTATGATATTTAGAATTATGTCAGTGGATATCCCTTTTTGGTAAATTTCATGTTCAAGATAGGAAGATTTCATTGTATGCAATAAAATGTCATCATTGAAAGTTACTATCTGGCTTGCAGGACAGCTACTTGGAGCTAGATTATAATATATCTTCATGGACTGATTGCATATTTTTGAATTTGCATTTTTCCTCAAGGTTGAACATTTTAAAAAAAGTTGTAATTACTCAATTTAAATTTATAACATCCCAAAGTACATGTAAAGAATAACTAGAAAAGATAATACTCCAGGGGCGCCTAGGTGGCTCAGTCGTTAAGCGTCTGCTTTCGGCTCAGGTCATGATCCCAGTGTCCTGGGATCGAGCCCCACGTCGGGCTCCCTGCTCAGCGGGAAGCCTGCTTCTCCCTCTCCCACTCCCCCTGCTTGTGTTCCCTCTCCCACTGTATCTCTCTCTGTCAAATAAATAAATAAAATCTTAAAAAAAAAAGATAATACTCCAAATTGGAAGTCTAATTTGCAGGTGATCTCATTAATGAAGATTATGTCACGTATACTGCACGATATTCAGTGACCACACTTTGTGAGCATTCCATATGCTTTTGTTAATAAACCCATTTTACTGTAAGGCTAAATATGTTTCAAGAAAAAGAGTACCATATCACGGATTCTTTCAATTATTTTATGGAAATATTTATTAAATGTCTAATATATGTTAACTATTTTAAAAGACACAAAATAAAACACAGTCTAAATCACTTGTTTTCCAATAGGGAAAATAATGTCGAAAACACAAGATTTGTAGAAGGGAATAAAACTGAAGAAATGTTGAGTTTTGTCAATATGGCAGATTAAATTACCTGGTAATCTTCCAGGTCAAACATGTGGAAATTTAGAATGAATTATAACAAGTATCTTTGTAAGTGACAAGCCTACCTAACCAGAAAGGATGGGGACATTTCCTGGGCCAGAAACAAAGAGCAAACTAAAAGCAAGTGTGATTTTAGCTGATGCTACAGTTACTCTGGCTTGAGAGGGGAGGGTTACAGGTGTTGGTTTTTGTAAAATTTTGTCAAGGGTCAAAATTTTAAAGCTTATATGCAAAGCTGAATCCATGCCTGTGTGAAATGGGGAAGTCAAATAGAACTACATGCAGGAACTGGCATGATTGAAGGGTTGCATCCTTGGAGAAAGATTGGAGAACTCCAGAAAAACTCACTCCCTGGCAACAGAGAGATAATAAAGAATTTGGGACAAGGTACGTGCCATAAAGATAAGGAAGAAGCACATCTGTTTTTGTATGGGCTCTGATTGAACAAAAATTGTCCTTTGAGTTTATAGCTGCAGCTATGTACCTTACATAGATTTAAGGTTTGAGGGGCGCCTGGGTGGCTCGGTCGGTTAAGCATCTGCCTTCAGGTCATGATCCTATAAAATGGACCCTACTCTGTATTGATAGGTAGTTTTGTGTGACTGGGATAATGAATTCTGCTATACTAGTCTTCTAGGTTGTTTAACACTCGCTTTACTTCTCGGAGTTTGGAATTTTAATAATAGTGATTGGTTGCTCAGGCAACAAGTGCCTACATGACACGTCTTCAGTAAAATCCCTGGACTCAGTTTTAAGCAGATTGTCCTAGGCAGAAACACTGGATATGTATTGCTCATTTCTTCTGCTGAAGAAAGAAGCATGTTCTGTTTAGGCCCTCCCTTTCCCTGTCTTCCTGTGAGGGGAACTTTAGAAGCCTATTCCTAGACTCCTCCAGACTTTGCCTGATGCCTTTTTGTTCTGCCCCCTGCTGATCCTGCTGTGTGCCCTTTCACTGGAATAACACATAACTGTGATCCCAGCTGCCCCTGAATCCTGTGAGTCCTTTCAGCGCAACACCGAATGCATAAGTGGGTGGGTATCTCCCTGCCCAAGCACATGGTCTCAAAATTAACATCCACACATTCTTTCTCAGGAATTTCCCAAAGGATGTGCTTCACCAAAGTAGATAATTTTATCAAGAAAGTGAAAGGACCTGGACCTCGGAAGTAAAGGATTTCTGACAGAGTAGAGGCAAAGAAAATCCCCCAAATGATGGTAAATGTAAGAATATGAAAACTACAAATTAAGCCTCAAATAAAACAAGTCCATGTTAAGGAAGTAAACAGAGTGGCTCATTGATAGATCCCTCGATGTAGTTGAACAAACAGAGTGAAATGACTTAAGGATAAGAAAATTACCTTTTAATTAAACAAACAAAAAAATAATTAACTGAAAGGAAACAAAATTACTTGCCTCAGCAATGAAAAATATATAGATATCCCTGACAATGTAGATTCTGAGTATCTGTATAACCAAAATTATGATGTATTAAATTTAGGACGATGATTGGATTTGCACATGATATGTGTGTGCAAATGCACATGCACAGGGATAAGGTGTATTATAAGTGTTAAAGCCTCCTCATTAAGAGAGTAATAACAATAAATAAAATTTTTAAAAGAAATATAAAAATACTATGAAGAAATATTAGAGACCTGGAAGTAAATATGAGAAATAAGAACTAAAAGTATAATTGCCTCTGGAGCGCAGGAATTCAGCTTGGGAATAAGTGAAAGAGCACCAATTTTATTTCATTAGAGACTTTGTAAAATTGTTTGACCTTTTAAAGTACATACATAATTTGAAAAAGAGTACAAAATATAATTAACAAAATGACTTGGATATATATTACATATTCAGGAAGAATTTTGACAAAAAATAAATCTGGAGGTTTCAGCACCAAAGGTTAGATCCCTGGAAAATGATGTGTTGATTAAACACATAAATGAAGATATTAAAAATAAAGTTCGAGGTTTCTCTCTTGCACATATACACACAGGCACACACATACATACACTCACATTATCTAATAAAACTGTGGATCACCCACACAATACCGAAAACAAATCATGAAAAGATTCAAATGCTTGAGGCAACTTTTTTCTTTAATTTGAACTACTGCTTGCAAAGACTATACTTATCAGGGGATTGCTGCAATGAAACATGTCCAACTGTCTTCTCTATTCATATTTTATGTAGTCTTTTTATTAGGTAGAAACCTTTAAGTCCTTCCTCCACTATAAGTTATGTGTGTGTGTGCAAGCACACACGTATCCATTGGCATTAACACTTCCATCCTTCACCTAGATCCTCTAAGACCTCATGACTCCAATTCATTCTTTCTCTCTCCCTTGATTCTTAACCCTAACTCCACCACAGGAAATACAAAAATGTGTTTTATTAGTGCTACATCCCCATCAGTCTAAAGTTAAATCACATCTTTCCTTTCCCAGCCGGTCTGATGGAAAGTATAATGTGTATTCACGGACTTCATTAAGATATGGATGAGCAGAGCAGCAGAGAAAGTACGTACTAAAGAACACTGACTTTACTTCATCGACAATCAGTACTCTAGGAAGTGTAGACTCGCATTTAAGGAAATAACTGGACAGAACGTGGAGGAAGATGGGATGGGGCAGAACTGCAGGCAGGAGCAATGTTATAACTATAGGGAAGTAAGTGGTTCAGCAATGAGCCTTAAGCAGAGGATGGGCACCGAGGCTGAAAAAGAATAAAGATCTGAGAGATAAGTATGAGAGAGGAAGCAATGACAGTATTCTCTCAGGTTTTTTGTTAATAAAAATATCTTCCTCATAAGATTACTGTAAAGATTTAAGAAAATCATGTATTTGAAGCATTTTGTAGAAGAGTAATAAATATTCCTATTAGTACTATTTAATTAGGTATATCTATGATCCAATAATCCTAATAATACTTACAGTATATTAATCTTTGAATTAGAAAGCTTTTATCATCAACACAATGATGAAAATATGGATTAAAAACTATGTGAGACTCTGTCCCTTTCTATTAGCTAAATAACCCACAGTAATTTAAATAAATCATAGGCCAGGTATGATTACTGAGTGACTAAGCTTAGCTTTGCAAACTCCCCATTTCCTCTACTTAATACAATGTCCATGGGGCAGCACAAGCACTGGATTTGGAAACAGAAGGAGTCTAAATCTTTGTTATATCCCCAGCTACCTGTTTGATGAGAAGAAATACAAGTAACCTATTTGAAAGTTCATTCCCTAAACTCCCAAAAGGGAGTAAGAATCCCTTGTTTTTTGTTTTTTGTTTTTATTTATTTATATTATGTTCAATTAGCCAACATATAGTACATCATTAGTTTTTGATGTAGTGTTCAATGATTCATTAGTTGCGTATAAAACCCACTGCTCATCACCACACGTGCCCTCCTTAATAGCATTGTTTTGAAAGAGTTACATGAGAACAAGGTAAAAGGTCTAAATGGATGGATACCGTTTTCCATTTCATGGGCTCTCTTGTTGGTAGAAGATGTTTGGAATAAATTATGTGTTTTTCTATCAAATTTTTCTTAAACATAAAATTTACAAGTTTAAAAATCTCAACTTAATTCTAAATTAATGAGCTGAATTTGACTAGGGTGATCATACTCTCACACTTGAAAAACATTCTTTTCTTAGTCTAAAAGTGTGCCCTATGTTCATGTCTATTTAACTACTCCGATAGTACAAAATCGTTCTAACGTCTTGGTCGTTTCCAGCCTTTAGCAAAACCTTCTCTTTCTTGAAGTGCAAAACCCAAAACTTCATGCAGAATTCAAGAGCAAAGGAGTAGTTCCATTTTCTTTTTTCATTTTTTTTTTTCCTAAGGATACTCAAGGAGGTTACTCTTTTATTCAGAGAAAATATCCTGGGCCAGCAGCAGATGAAAGACTATTTTCCCAGCTCATATATACCACTTAGAGGTCTTAATTTCATCTGTTTGGTCTGAATTCCTTTTGACTGAAAGTAAAACTTTATGCCCGCCTTTTCTCAAGTTTATCTATCCCGGCTCTAAGCATTCACGTAGCCTCATGAGCAACTGCTGAAGTTTATTCCCATGAGTTTGGCACTCCTCAGCCCAGGAGGCCATACTTTCATCTGTAAACTTGATCATCTCATTAAGTGCTCTTTATTCCAGAGCTTTTATATTAAAAGATAGTCGAATAAGGGCCTGCAGAGCCCTAGCACTGATCCCTGGAGAATCCACTCTTAATAACCAGCAAGTCAAAGACAAAAATTTTCCCTAAACTTTTTCTCATCTTTAAAAGCTAGCTGCAGCTTAATGGACAAACGCGTTTCCCAATTTTATTATATCTGCATTTGTAATAGGCATTCACATTGAACCTTGAAACTCTAGCCAAAATAGATTGGTGTCTAGCTAAGAACAAAAGACAGATCTTCAGATGTCAGAAGCCACATTCCAGGCGAGCCCTTGCCAATATAAGAGAAATACATACTGCATCTCTGATCAAAAGAACTTTTCTACTTATGGGATCAAAGTAATGATATAAGCTCCCTGAGTCTGTTTCTTCCTCTATAAAATACAATTCAGAATATCTACTCAAAGGCAATTGTAAAGCAATATATATACACCACCTTGTAGATGGTAGGTTCTCACTATGCATTAAATTAATTAATACAGAATAGTGGAGGGCAGGTGACATGGACTAAGAACCACTGTGGTTGCCTAATACATGAGGAAACAAGTGTGTTTTTCTCGCTCATTTATCTATGTAACAACATAGATGGGGTCGTTCTTCTTGAGATGTTCTTGCAGGAAAGCCAATAACGATGGATAGACAGAGCTTTAGGAAGAAAACACAGACCAACATTTTTCTTACCAGAATCTATTTCTGCCAACATGCCAACTCAGTTTTTTGAGCACAACTTAGGTGACTCCAGTGTTGATGTTCATTTTGAAATGCATTTTTTACTATGGAAACAGATGACCTTTGGAAAAGAAAGGGTCTAATGGTACCCACAAGTGTACTGCAAACTCAAATACACTTAACATCTCTGAATACCTTATATATGTACAAAATCATATGGAGGTATGTCGTGACTTTGCATCACGGAAATGTATGTTTGCAGCTATCAAGAGATGGGTAAACAAACAGAAAACCACCAAGTTCAATTCAAATGTCATCTCAATGAAGCCCTTCCCAATATCTTCAGTCAGAACTGATTGCTTTATCATTGGTGATATTAGAGCACTCAGAGAATAGTTCAAACATAATATCTGTTATCATAGCTATTTGCAGTCATGAATGCTTCCCTTGATAAATGATTATAAGGCAAGAGCTCTAACTAATTATACTTTTCTATATTCTATGACATTCTTAATGGAAGGCATAGGTCAAATTATGTATTTAATACATGTTGCTTGAATTTTAGTAAGTCCATAACCATTTCTTTAATACTATCATAATGTTAGTTCTTGTTAAGCTATTGTGCAATTCAATGTCTCGAAGTTTACAAACTGTCTTTACACCATTTTATTCTCTCTATTTAGTGTTTCTTTTAGAAATATATCAGGTTTAGTGAAATAAGTCAAGCAGAGAAAGTCAATTATCATATGGTTTCACTTATTTGTGGAACATAAGGAATAGCATGGAGGACATTAGGAGAAGGAAGGGAAAAATGAAGGGGATGAATCGGAGGGGGAGATGAATCATGAGAGACTATGGACTCTGAGAAACAAACTGAGGGTTCTAGAGGGGAGGGGGGTGGGAGGATGGGTTAGCCTGGTGATGGGTATTAAAGAGGGCACGTTCTGCATGGAGCACTGGGTGTTATGCACAAACAATGAATCATGGAACACTACATCAAAAACTAATGATGTAATGTATGGTGATTAACATAACAATAAAAAATTTTTTAAAAATTTTTTTTAAAAGTGTTAACTATCCTAGTAAATGGATGTTGTATTAATTTGCTAAGACTGTCAAAATACCAGTTTGTGTGGCTCAAACAACAGAAATGTGCTTTCTTATGGTTCTGGAGTCCAGATGTCCAAAACCAAGGTATCAGCAGGTTTGTTTTCTTCCCATGGCCTCTGTCCTCGGCTTGCAGATGGCTGCTTCTGGTTGTAACCTCATGTGGTCTTTTCTCTGCGCATGTACGTCCCAAGTATCTCTTTGTACCTCCAAAAGTCCTCTTCTTATAAGGACACCAGTCAGATTAGATTGGGGCCCATCCTAACAGCCTCTTTTTAACTTAACCACCTTTTTAAAAGCCCTAGCTCCAAATACAGTCATTTTTCTGAGACATTAAGAGATTAGGGCTTCAACATATGAATTTGAAGGAGGAGCAATTCAGTCCATAACAGACACTAATATCATGTCGTAGTTTTAATTTCCAATTCCTTGACAAATACTGATGTTGAGGATCATTTCAAGTGCTTGCTTGCCACCCATATCTATAGTTTTTAATAAAATGTATATTCAAATCTTTAATAAAAATTCAGTTGATGTTTTTGTTTCTTTACTACTGATTTGTGAAAGTTCCTTATGTGATCTGAATAAAAGTACTTCATCAGAAATGTGTTTGTTTACAAAAAATTTACCTATGTCAGTGGCTTATTTATTTATAATCTCTACATTATTTTCTAATGAACAGAAGTACTCAATTTTCATGAAGTCCTATTTATCATTTTTTTGTTATAGCTTATGATTTCATAGCTTATGATTTTATATGTAAACTCTTGCTTTAGTCTAAGATTACAAAAATGTTCTCCATTACTTTCTTTGAGAAGTTTTATAGTGTTAAGTTTTACAATTACATTTATGCTCTATTTTGAGTTAATTTTTCATGAGATGAAAGTCATTTTTACATATGGATATCCAATTGTTCTTTGTTGAAAAGACTATTCTTTTTCCATTGAATTGTCTTGACATTTAGTCAAAAATCAATTAACTAACCACATATGTGTGTGTCTATTTCTGGGCTTTCTATTTTGTTACATTGATCTATATGTCTATTCTTTTCCAATAACACATTATCTTAATTACCTTAGGTTTACATTAATCCTTGAAAATCAAGTAGTCTGTCCTCCAATCATATTCTTATTTTTAAAAACTGTTTGTTAGTTTTAGGTGTTTTTCATTAACATGTAAATTTTAGAATCAAGTTATCAATTTCCTTTTTTAATATTTTATTTATTTATTTGAGACAGTGAGCGAGAGAGAAAGAGAGACAGAGAGAGAGCGAGCACAGCTGGGGGAGAGGTAGAGGGGGAGAGAGAGAGGCAGGCTCCCTGCTGAGCAGGGAGCCCGATGCGGTCTTGATCCCAAGACTCTGGGATCATGACCTGAGCCTAAGGCAGACACTTAACCGACTGAGCCACCCAGGTGCCCCAAGTTGTCAATTTCTACAAGAACAAAAAAGCCTGCTGATATTTTGATTGGCCACTGCATTTACCAGGTAGAAACCTTTTAGAAGTATTAGTAACATAACAATATTGAGTCTTTTGAAACATGACATGCTATATTTATTCAAGTTTTTGTGTCTTTTTAAATTTCTATCACCAATATTTTCTAGTTTTTAGCATGCAATTCTTGTACATATTGTGTTTGATATATCACTAAGTACTTCATGGTTTTAATGCTGCTGTAACTAACATTGATTTTTTATTTGAATTTCCACTTCTTCATTTCTAGTAGTGCATAGAAGAAAATTGATTTCTATATTTTAACCGATAATTCTGAGACCTTGGTAAAATTACTTACAAGTTCTACAGCTTTATTTATAAATTCTTCTGAAATTCCAATGTAGAAATCATACCATCAGTGAGTGAATGAAAATGCTTTCGTTTATTCTTTTATAATTTGTATGCCTTTTGCTTCTTTATCTTGCCTCATTTCACTGGCTGAGACCTCCAGTTCAATACTAACTGGGAGTTGCAAGAGCAAAAATCTCTACCTTGTTTCCCATCTAAGTGGGGAAGCGGTCAGTCATTCTTTCACGATTAAGTATACTAACTACAGTTTTTTTCATGGATGCCGCTTATTAAGTTAAAGAAATACTGTTCTATTTGCTGTTTGCTAATGGTTTTTATCACACAGGGATTGGATCTTATCCAGTTCTTTTTCTGCACCCACTGAGGTTTTCTCTCTTATTCTCTCTCATGCTCTCTCTCTTTCTGTGTATAAACTTCTATGTGCTATAAACATCTATGTGTTCTCATTGTAAGAACTAGCCAGACAGATTTCTGACTCTCTCAGGGTTAGAGAATTTTTTGCCTCTATCCTTCCCCCAAGGCAATGGATCTTGCTGTCTCAGGATAGGATTTTCTTTCTTTTTCTTTCTTTCTCTTTCTTTTTCTTTCTTCCTTTCTTTCTTTCTTTCTTAAGATTTTATTTATCATTTGAAAGAGAGAGCAAGCGAGTGAGAGAGAGAGCACGAGTGGGGGCTGAGGGAGGGGCAGAGGGTGAGGGAGAAGCAGACTCCCTGCTGAGCAGGGAACCTGCCGTGGGGCTCAATCTTGGGACTCCAGGATCACGACCTGAGCCAAAGGCAGATGCTTCACTGACCAAGCCACCCAGGTGCCCCGGATAGGGTTTTCTATCCCTCTTTCTTCGGAAGCAGGTAGCCAGAGGCAGATGGATTTTATTGCTATTCCTCCCCAAGAAGCATTGGATCTCCGCCTAAACTCTATAGGTTGGAGCATGTGAGTTCCTGCCCTAGTGGTTTAACATCTTTTACTTTATAGAAGAAAGGGAGAGACTGGGATGTAGGTGGGGCTTTTGCCTAGCACAATCACTTCTTCCATACCTGCTGCAGGGAGGAAGTCTCTCGCTGCTCTGTCCCTAATCTTTAATGTGGTTTCCTGGTGGAGGTCTGTGGGGGAGAGGTTGGAAATGATTATGAGCTTCCCTTCTGCTATTTCAAATCAACACTAGCCCACACTTGGCCTTTTTAAGAATTCATTCAATTTTTAGCTGACTTCTTATCACCCACTTGGATGATAGACACATCTTTCTCTGTGCTCGCCAAAGGTGATATCGTTTGCAGTCCCATCTCTCACCATCTCTTTTTGTACTTTTGTTTCCTTGCAACCACATTTCTCTGATGGGATTAAGAAAATATTTGATTTTGTAGATTATCCATCATTTTCTCATTGTTGTGGTTGATATATATATATATATACGTATATATATATATATATATATATATATATATATATATATATATCACATTTTTCTACATCCTAAGCAGAAGGCAAAGTATCAACAACAACCTTTGAAAAATGAGTTATGTTATTGAGAAAAAAAAACTAGAAATTATGAACTTAACTTTTAAGTTTTAAAATAAAAAATAAGAGTGGAATAAAGTAAAATATGTAAAAAGGGACATTAAAAAGCTCGTATTGATATCCCAATTATCTAGAAAATGGCCATTGATGAAATAAATCAATAATTAGGTTAAAAGAAGTGTAAAACACATAACCTACCAATTTGCTGTCCTTGATAATGAATTGCTCTTTAACTGATAAAAATTTATGGCACACAGATAAAACACAATAATGTGATTTCTCACAGTATTTTGTAATGACATATGCATCAAACAATGAAAACCAACATCCGTTTCCATTGAGAAATATTTATTATAATGTTTACTATGTTCTAGGGCTTCCGATTCAAATTTCTTCTAAAACACCTAGAGAATAAGTGTTAAAATAGAAAAGAAAAAAAGTTTCCAAAAACCTGAACCAAAATATCAAGACTTATTTCTGAGAATATGAGTTATTTCTTATCCACTTTGATTCATGATGCAAATAGATTTGTTGCATTAAAAAAAAAATTAGGGCGCCTGGGTGGCTCAGTTGGTTAAGCGACTGCCTTCGGCTCAGGTCATGATCCTGGAGTCCCTGGATCGAGTCCCGCATCGGGCTCCCTGCTCAGCAGGGAGCCTGCTTCACCCTCTGACCCTCCCCCCTCTCATGTGTTCTCTCTCTCTCATTCTCTCTGTCTTAAATAAATAAATAAAATCTTTAAAATAAAAAAAAAAAAATTAAATCCTTCTGCTGCATTGTAACAGGTAAACAAAAACTAAATCAAGGGATTTATCAAAAACTATACATGGGACGCCTCGGTGGCTCAGTCAGTTAAGCGGCTGCCTTCGGCCTGCGTCATGATCCCAGGGTCCTGGGATCGAGTCCCACATCGGGCTCCTTTCTCAGCAGGGAGCCTGCTTCTCCCTCTCTCTCCCTCTGCTTGTGCTCTCTCTGTCAAATAAGTAAAATCTTAAAAAAAAAAAAAACTATACTGACTTCTCATTCTAAAAAAATTACAGCCCACTTGTATGTGAAGACATGATTGTTTCTCATGAATATTATATAAACAACATTTCATGCTGTTGAACAGTTTTTTTTCCAAATGCCCTACAATTTTAAATTAAGAAGGAGCAAGAAAACATAATGAATTAAAACTCAGAAAAATAACATTCATTGTAAACCAACTTCTACTTTACAACTTTTGGAGGAAATTTTTTAATAGTGTCTGAAGATTTTCCCTAACTTATCAGTTAATTAAAATGTGTGTGTGTTCTTGAATTCAATTTGTCTTGGTTTATATTTATTTTGCAGATTTGAAATGAATTTTTAAATCTAGCTTATGAGGCTAACACAATTTTTATCCTCTGGGGCCTTCAATAATTAATTATACCATTTTTGATTACCATATTTTAAGGTCCTTCATCACCTTGATGTCCCTACTCCCCTCTTTACTGGTTTAAATCCCACAGCCCATCACACTTTGCACGCATACATAATTCTTTGACGTTTTATTGTACTGACTTCACAAAATCTGAATCCAACTAGAGCCAATGCTAACCCTCCTCACCTGTACCTAAGCCTATAACTAGAAAAATCAGAACCGCACTAGCTGGTCTCACTTTAAATCTACAACCACAGATACTGAGTTGGGCCCTCAGTATTTCCAGATTATGAAATCACCTTGTCTTAATTTCATATTTTATTCTCTACTCTCCAACATAATTTTTAATGACTGTTTTCTTTTCAACACTCTAATCCCTCTTCCCCACCCCTCATTCTAAGCTTCACTGTCTTTAAGAAAAATAGAAGCAATTAGAAGAAAACTACTTAATTTAGCACCAGCAAATGAATCAAATAGCCTAGATCTATATCATTCTATTCTGCCTTTTCCTTCTGCTAAAGTGGGTCTACTGACCCTAATTCTAGTCCGGCCCTTTCGTTTGCACATTGCATCCTTCCCACTTGCCTAGTGACAGTGCTTTTGCAGTTTTCCTGTCCCTCCTAATCATAAATGTATTCCTATTTTCTGGACTATTTCTATCATCAGACAAACATATCATGATATTTCTCAGGTTAAAAATATGCACATGATTAACTCCCTGAAATACCACTTTGCCCTTGTAATTACTATCTCATTTCTGTTGCTTGTTTTCATAGAAAAATTACTCCCAAGGTCCCAACTCCAATATCCAATTATCTATTTGCCTTTCCCATTAACTATGCTGAAGGCATTCCAAACTCAGCTGGGCCACTGAACTCTCGGTTTCTCTGGTTTCACATTCCAGTAAATCCCATCATCAGTTACAAACTGCTTTGGACAAATAATTAGGATTCATCCTTGATCCTCGTCTTTCTTTCACACCACATGTCACATCTTCATATCTAGAAGCAAATTTCCTTTTCTTTTGTCCCAAAATTTGTCTTATCTTTGGATGGTTTTCATGACCTCCACTGCCTAAATTCTCGACCTGTTAGTATTCACACAGAAGCCACAATGATGTTCTTAAAATACAAATTAAATAATTTATAGTCTCCCTCAGGTATACAAACAAACTACAATGGTTTCCAATTATGCTTAGAATAAAACAAAAATCCCTTACTAAGTCTTAAGAGGGGCTCTGTGACATTACTCTGCTATTTCGCCCAAATCATGTCATCTGCTTTGTTTATTATCCTGTTGACACACTAGTCTTATTGTTTTCAAATACACCAACCTTGTCACAACTCAGAACTTTTGTATGTGTGTTTTCTTGGTCTGGAACACTTTTATTCCAGGTCTTCATATATTTGTATCCTCCATTTCAATTAAATCGCTCCTCAAATACAACTACCTTAGAAAGGTCTGGGATTACTTCGCATAAAACAGTACCCTTCAGTAATTCTCTGTATCATACCATGCTTTACTCCTTTGTAGTTGCCATCACTCCCTGACATGGTATCCCCTGCTTATTGGTACCTTTGTTTACTGTCATTTGTTTACTGTCACTCCAATATGTGCTCCATGAAATCAGGTACTTTCTTTGTCTTGTACGCCATTTTATCACACACTTAGCCTACTGCCTGACATATGTTAGATGTTTATGAATATTTGCAGAATAAATGAACTATTGTATTCGCTTCCTAGGACTAGTAAAAATTACTACAAACTTGGTAGCTTAAGTCAACAGAAATTTATTCTCTCATAGTTTGGGAGGTTAGAAAACTAAAATAATGCTATCAGCAGGATTGGTTCCTCTTTGGAGGTTCAGAGGAAAAATCTGTCCCATACCCCTTTCCTGGCTTCTGGTGGTTCCCAGTAATCTTTGGCATTTCTTAGTTTGTAGACACATCTCTTCCATCTCTGCCTCCATCTTCACATGACATTCTTTCTGTTTTTTCACATTGTCTTCCCCTTATGCATGCCTCTGTGCCCAAATTTCCCTCTTTTAAGTACACTAATTACTGAATTAAAGCCTACCCTAATCCCGTATGACCTCAACTTAATTACTTCTGCAACAATTCTGTTTCCAAATAAGATGCAGATTCTGAGTTCAGGGTGGACATGAATTCAGTGGAGGAGGTGATATAAATAATATATAATATAATAATAATAATATAATAATATAATAACCAAGTGCAACTATATTTGTATCAAATCATAAAGATTAAAGTTTCTCAATTCATATCAGAATAATTTCAGAATATAACTTGGATGCTATGTCTTATCGCTATTGAAAAACCCTGACAAAGAATTACAAGACTTGAATGATCCTCTTATGTGTCTTTTCAACCCACATTCTTTCATTTGAATAGTTGTTCTTTTATTTTAAAAACTATTTTTGTGTGTTTCCATATTACATCTATTTGTGCTAAGTCATAAGGACACATTAATTAGCAAGACATAAATGGTGTCTGCTCTCAGGAAGTCAACAATCTCTTGGATTGATAGTGTTATTTTTCTCCCTGACATTAGCTATCACCTGAAATCTTTAGCTTCTATCAGACAAGTATGCATTAGTAAATAGATGGCACACTCCAATTGAGTAATATGAGGAGAGTTTAATAAAAGAACAATTTAAAAAGTTTTAAGGCAAGTTTTAGGATAGCAATCAAGAAATAATACAGTACCACAGGGGTAGTCATAACAGTGATCATTTACCATCCTCAGTCCTGAGGGGCAAAGAGGGAAGAGAAGGGGAAAAGGAGAATTCTTTGATAGTGTGTCCATATCTAGGAAAGAATTTCAGATTATAACCATGATTCTATATGTTCACTTTTTATAAAGTGCCTGAGTTTATTGTGAACAAGTTTCTATCTTTATTTTGCAGTACCTAAGCTTTTTAAATATTTTGAGGTCACAGTGTATAACAAAAAGTAGAAATAGTGAATAAAGCAACTTGTGAATCTCTTTTTGTTATGTATAATAGAAAAGAACCATCTTGAAGATGGAACTGTTAAATCATCTCTGAGCACCATACATCAAGACTTTTTTTTATTATTATTATTGGGATGACACAGAAGGCAGAAGAAAGTGCAAGGGAAGGAATGTGTACAGCTGTGTTCATGTTTACATTTTTATTATAACCATTAGTGATTGGTGAATTTCTTTTGGCCATACTATATGAATAGATTTTAAAATAATTAAATGGTAACATATCCTTTGCTGGAATTTTAATAGTATAAATTTTAGAATCATCTAGAATTGTGCTTATTGCACTTTTTTGTTCTATAACTTATTTTGAATTGAGCATTAAGAGGATACAGTATTTTAATTGTAACTTAGCCAACATTCATCCAGAGTTCTGTTATCATTTTGTCTTTTGAGAAGTATTTGCCCCTATTAAAGACTGGATTATATTTCTTTCCTGAATGTTATAGTGTAGTGTATTCTTGATAATCAAACTACTCATGGCTTTGAGACTTTGAACTGTAAAAGAGTTATGATGTTAAAAAAAAAGATAGGGATCGCACTATCTCAAAAAAATGTATACTCCTCTGAATAAATGTGTGCACACAAAAGGACTGCTTGCAAATATGGAAATACCAGCAAAAAGTAGAGGACACATCAAAATATAGACTGCGTATAATCATGGATGATTCTGTGTTCCTTGCTTCTTGTGCTTCTCAGTTTTCCATAAGGTGCATATGTACTTTTAAAAGTTGGGGGGAGGGGGAAGCATTAAAGAAATTCAAGGTAAAGAGTGCTTAAGACAATGAGCAGGCTCTTGTAGGAGTATAATAGTACAGACTGCAGGGGAAATTGGGATAAACAAAATATTTTTGGTATAACATGGTGGCTAACTGTGGAATGGGAGTGTCATAAGTAGAAAGAAGATATGAAATGGTTGAAACAGCAGTTATGATATTATTTTTTTCTAAAATATTTTCCACCTTCTCGTACAATCTTGCTGACTGTGGACCTTCCAGATTCCTCCCCTTCCAAAGTCCATCCCTCGCCACATCACACATTATCAGGCGAAGAGCAATTCATTAGGCTCAGTGCCATCACTTCCAACTCCTCATTTCAATGAAAGTGGAAACTCTTCATGGCAGCGTGTGAGCAAGCTTCATCACCCTGCCACCTATAACATTTGGGCTTCGATCTACCTCCAGTCCAGGGTTTGAAATTTTCATGCTTATTTCCTTTATGCAGGTGTGTCTTATGAGGAGAGGGAATATGGTATTTCTTGGAGATGAACACTTCTTGGACCCCCAAAAATGTGAGGACACTTTGTACAAATTCTTGTTAGCATGCCCATTTTGTACATTAATGACAGTCTCCTCCCTAGAGCGATTTGGACATTCTTATCAGGAAAGCAACCCTAAGATGCCCTAGATATGCTACCATTCTTCTCATTCTTCACAAGGCAATATTGCACAGTGGAGAACAGAGGCTTCAGTGCCAAACCACTCGGGTTTAAATAGGACAAATGAGAATAATAATAGCACCTAAGGTATAGACTAATAAGAAAGTTGAATTTGCCAACATATATTAAGTGCCCATCATACTACTGTAGCTGAACTAAGTACTTGATAAATGTTGGTTATCAACTCTCACACTCCTATATAAGGAAATACATTTAGAGAAAAGGAGAAATACTATCCAGTGTGACCATTTATTTTTAAGGTCACTTTGACTAGTTTTATTCAATCACCATCATTGGTAATATAAATGTTCTATTATTCTTCTATTGTTATTCAAGAGGCTTTAAAATAGGTGTGGGTGTATACATATCTTTATACTAGAATCACATATACATATGTATTCTTCGTTCTAGAATTATGCTATGCATATACATGCATGTATAGTATGATTCTAAATGTGTACATATATATGTGTATATGGTATTACTCTAGAATAAAGATTTTATATGCATATGTGATATAATAATTCTAGAACAAAGATTATATATCCTATAAGAAACATAGAGTCAAGGGGCTCCTGGGTGGCTCAGTCGTTAAGCGTCTGCCTTCGGCTCAGGTCATGATCCCAGGGTCCTGGCATCGAGCCCCACATCGGGCTCTCTGCTCAGCAGGGGGCCTGCTTCTCCCTCTCCCGCTCCCCCTGCTTGTGTTCCCTCTCTCGCTGTGTCTCTCTCTGTCAAATAAATAAATAAAATCTTTAAAAAAAAAAAAGAAAAGAAACACAGAGTCAAAAGTTGCATGGTGTGGAGATGTTATTTATGTGGCCATTTCCAACAAAGAGTTATGATACAGTAATTACTGATATTTCTTTCTCTTAGTCCAATAATATAGAAAACATTCCCACATGTTTTCACGTTTGATGGTGGCAACCACTCCATGACATAATTAAGTGGGGCATTGTTGTGCTTTTTCAGTTTACAGAGGGGGAACATTGACCAAGAAGTTATATGGTTTACCCAAAGACACACAGTTAATAAAAGGTAGAAACAAATCCCCGTCTCTTAGAACAGCCTTCCTTTCACACAAACATTGTTCTCCTTTATTTTTATACTGAGGGTAATTGCTAAGACCAACATATGAGCAAACACTGGCCCCTCAGACCCTCATGACAGACCTCAGACCTCAGCAGCCCTTCATTGGGCTCCTCCCCTGTCCTCTAGAGAGCCCTCAAGGAAATTACCATCAGTTTACCCAATATTTCAAGCATCAGGAAGTCTATTTGCCACCCATAGTCTAGATCAGGTGTTGGCAAACATATTCTGAAAAGAGTCAGTTAGTAAATATTTTTGAATTTGCAGGCCATATGTTCTTTGTGACAGCTAGTCAGCTCTGCTTTTGTAGTGTGAAAGCAGCCATAGGTGACAAGTAAACAAGTAGAAGAATTCACAGGGCCAGACATCGCCGGCAAGGAGCTGGATATGGCTCCCCACCCCCAGATGATCTCGGAGGAAACTATCCAAAGCCAACATTCCATGATCATTCCTACCTGCAAAAGACACAAAACTTGCGTAACAGGCATCTGATTGACACACCATTGCCAGAACGATAAGCATTATTCAAAGTACAGTTTTTCATTTTTGAGAATTTAAATAAAGTGAAATTTTACAAATCATGCTTTGCAAGTAACAGAAACCTAAAATCAAACTGGCTGAAATATAAAGAAAATTGCCTGGCTTAGTAATTGAACAGACAAGAGGTAGATCTGTCCTAATTTCAGGCCTGGATTGATTCACAAGTAAAAGAATTGTGACCAAATAAAGAAACAAAGAAAATGAAGAACTAAATCAGAAAGAAATAATATGAACTGCATTTCTGCAACAAAAGAGAAATTTATACCCTAAAGAAATACTACAATGTGGGGAAATGTAAGTGCTATATTACTATTACACATACTGTGGTCAAGTCTTTTTTCATTAAGAAATATGCCTACACATCAAAACTGTTCGGTTGTTCTACTTGTCATTATGTCTTTTCAAAGTATTCTAGGCAAATAAGATTAAGATGTTTTATATTAGGGGGCGCCTGGGTGGCTCAGTCGTTAAGCGTCTGCCTTCGGCTCAGGTCATGATCCCAGGGTCCTGGGATCGAGCCCCGCATCAGGCTCCCTGCTCGGCGGGAAGCCTGCTTCTCCCTCTCCCACTCCCCCTGCTTGTGTTCCCTCTCTCGCTGTCTCTCTGTCAAATAAATAAATAAAATCTTTAAAAAAAAAAAAAAAAGATGTTTTATATTATTTACCCATAAAATGGAGAGTGGTCAATTTAGCAATAACACCTGGTCTTCACTCAAAGGGAAGTCTAACATTTTTGTAGACTATTCCTTGACATGGAAAAGCAATAAATCCCAAATCTAAAGAACAAGAAAGAATAACACAGAATCATCTCAATTTTGTGGGTGTATGTATATGTCTATAGCGATAGAGAGAGATAGATGCAGATATAAATCAGCTTCTTTCACATCCATTTTCCCTCTCCCGACAAAAGTATCCTAATCCTCAATTGGGGGAATTCACACCTTCTGGATTATCAACTATGTAGTCTCAGAGGGGTTAATCCCTACAGCTAGCTCCAGATTGGCTCAGCATACCCCATTCCTCAGTTCAAAATATTGCTTTCATAAATGATCATCTAGATTATAATCAATAAAATGAGGGGAAATGTTTCTTGAGACTTCTGGAGAGAAAGGAATTTTCTTCTTTGCTATTGTCTTGGTTTTTATTGTTTTTGTTTTATGTTGCTACCCTAAGACACTCTTTTGCACTTGACTTAGACAGGAAAGAATGAAGGCTGAGGAAATAATAACATCTATTCCCTAAATATAATCAGAAGGCTCTCCGGTAGAAACAGAGCTGAGAAGTGGAGATAGAAAAGCAGAGTGTTGCCCACCATTCTTTTATTCCTGAATCAATCCTAGCCTGCAATTCAACAGTTCTATCTCCTGTCTCTTCAGTTAATAAGCCAGACATTTTTTATTATTATTATTTAAGCACATTTGATTTTAGTTTTCTGTTACTTGCAAATTATGATTTGTAAAAATGCACTTGATTTAAATTCTCAAAATAATGAAAACATCATGTCAATTACCATACACTGATTTTTGGTGAATATTTGTTTTGTGAAGTGTGTCTCTTATGCCATGTAGGAAACGCAATGTGAAAACATCTGTTTCCCTAGATTTTCTAAGGATATGTAGATTTCAGACCAATTACTGCACTTGAATTATTTTACCATAGGCTGCAGTTGTGTTTGTCGAAAAGCATAAATACCAGGTAGTGCTATTCTAGTATTGATACAGGTTATTTTATAAGGCTGTAAACTTCATCTTTCTTTGCCTAAAATAACAGTGATGGTAATAGTGTATGTCAGTCTCTGTGAGATTTTCAGTAAAATCAGTGCCTTCAAATTATTTTGGAGTGCAAGAAACTTTGAGTTTATGAAATATTTATGAGAAATCACATCATGTGTACAGCGGTTCTCAGCTGTGACTGCAACATACGGTTTATAAATTGAAACAGGTGTGGGAGAACAGGTGGTCACAGCCAAGCCAAGGAAGGATTGGAATTTACCGTCAGGAGGCAACATGATAAAATACCACACATTGAAGGCAACTTGCTGATCTGATGGCAGAAACCTAAAAGATGCTCACAGGGGCAAATACATATGACAGTACTTGAGATGAAAGTGTTCACCTACTCGAATATCACATATGGAAATTGGGAAGCAGTCACTGTTATTTCCCACGGTGAGTGAATGCAAGTGAATCTTCATACTGGATTTGGATAGTTTATGTTTTAATTGCATTAAAAGAAAAAAAATAAACACTTCCTCTCACTTCGTTCAATACAAAACTAGTTCAAATAAGGCCTACAGCCACGTTCATCTATGTTATCTACATTATTTCAAAGGTTAATGACATACCTGCTGTCCTGGATCTGCAAACTCCAAGCACCAGGAAATAGTCCCCCTTTTTTGGAGGGGGTGGTATCATGTCCTCCTGTTATTTTGTAAATAGCTTGAAGATAGGTCGTCTGAAAATTCCATATTGTTTATAGAATAAAGGTAACAGAAGTTAATATTTCTAAGCATTAAATCTTCCTCCCCATTGCCAGGACTTTATTCTGCATTCTTTGGGGACTTCATAGTCCATTCTAATAGAAAGGAACTGAGATACAAGAGCTTAAAAAAAAAAAGATGGGTTTGGAATGAGGACCTATAATTACACTTAAATATGAGCTTTACCATTTTCTAGAGATGTTTCAAATCAAATATTTTACAGAATTTTATTCAACAAGACATCCTATAAAATCTAGAGAGTAACTCCTCTCCCCTCTCCTTGTTCTAATCCGTACTCTGGTACACCTTCAAGTGAGAACGGACACCACTACCTCAAAAAGTTGTGCAGCATCTCGGGAAAATTGAACTACCTTTCCTGATTTCCCTAAAACTCTTTCTACGATTACCTCATTTGTCTTAATGTAACTAAAAGGGTTAATTTTTGGAACAACAGGAAACAAGACAGTGGAAAGTAACAGAGAGCATTGTCATCACATATTCCACCCACTGAATGAAACGCAAAGGCAGACATAGTGGACGCAAGACATGGACCTCCCCCTCAAACATACATGCAGGCACACGCACACATGTGTGCATGCTTTGGAACAAGACATCCCTCCTCCTGGCTGCTGGGGATTTCACCTCTTACAGCCCTCTGGTGACCCCTGACTCCCAACAATCGCCCCAAGGTCAAGCCATCTTCCTAAAGGTAATACCCCCTTCTCCGATCCATCCCACATCCAATGAGGAGAAAACTCTGCAGGGTCCTGCCAGCTCCAGAGCTGGTCTTGGTACTTCAGCATAGCCTCAATTCTCCCTCTGCCCCTCTGCCCATTCCAGCGCTCTTCATTTTGTCACAGACATTGATTTCAAGGGCACAAATCTCTGTCTCAGAAGCTGAGAAACAAAATCTGCAGAGGTTAATGCCAGAAGGTCCAAGGAAGCAAACTGGATCACCTACCAGCTGGCTGTCAACAAGAAGCTCTTCATTGGCAGCAGGCAAAGGCCTGATCCTTTTGGCATGCAGTGGCAGTGAAATTGTTAAAATTTTCACTGCTGGGGAGTGGTATGTGCTGGAAGGGCATGCAGGGATGGAGGTAATGCACCAGGCCTTTAAGATGCACAGCAAAATAGTGTTTATAAAGGCAATAGGATTGGATTACTACTTTGAGGGCAATTGGTAATTCAAAAACAAACAAACAAAAAACCACGTAAGGGTGAGCAATAAAATCCCAAGAGATCCTCTTTGGTAATATGTAAAGAGAGTCCTATCTCATAAAAGCAGAGGGCAGAACAATCAAATTTAATAAAAAAGTAGCAGAAACTCAGAGAAGGTTGAGAAGGTTGAAATCATTTTCCCAACAGTTTTGCTGGACCAATAGGGTTTCCATATAAAATATGGAGAGCTATGGAATTAGGTAAAAATATGCTGTCCCTGTGAGCAAGATAAAGATATAAGAGTATTTCTCAATCTTTGCAAACAGAAGAAATTAAAGATTGATGATCAAGAAGGTAAGAGTTGCCACCCCAATAAAAAATTTGCAGTACTTTGCCTAGTTCCTGAATTTGGCTAATTTTTGGACCCAGATCCCATCTACTAAAGCCATCGAGTTTCCAGAAGGAAGGACCTTACAACGCTATGACAAGAATATGTGGCTATCCTTCAACAGGTGAATGGATAAAGAAGATGTGGTCCATATATACAATGGAATATTACTCAGCCATCAGAAAGGATGAATACCCAACTTTTACATCAACATGGATGGGACTGGAGGAGATTATGCTAAGTGAAATAAGTCAAGCAGAGAAAGTCAATTATCATATGGTTTCACTTATTTGTGGAGCATAAGGAATAGCATGGAGGACATTAGGAGAAGGAAGGGAAAAATGAAGGGGGGGAATCGGAGGGAGAGATGAACCATGAGAGACTATGGACTCTGAGAAACAAACTGAGGGTTTTAGAGGGGAGGGGGGCAGGGGGATGGGTTAGCCCGGTGGTGGGTATTAAGGAGGGCACATACTCCATGAAGCACTAGGTGTTATACGAAAACAATGGATCGTGGATCACCACATCAAAAACTAATGATGTATTGTATGGTGACTAACATAACATAATAAAATTTAAAAAAAAAGAATATGTGGCTATTATTCCCCTATTCTTTCTTTAAAGGCACCCACAGCCACTGAATTCAGGAATTATATAGTAGGGAAAGCAAAATACCCAATGATATTGAGGACTGTCATATGTAAAGTCCAAACTGGCATTAATAACCAAGGAGCCAAAGTATCATCAAGCCCTTGTATTAGAGTGGGGGGTTATGGAGCCCAGATAATACATGGAATCTTGGCCAAGTGTGGCTGACAGTGGGTCCACTTCATCCATGAGCCCGCCTGGTAGTAATTTTCCTACCCAAATCTATTTTAATATGTTCCCAAATATAAAATATAGTGGCTATACTTGGAGTTGGCAGGTCCCACATTGACTCCTTGCCCAAGAAATAAGAACTATCATTGCGGGAAGGTCAAGTGGTAACCTCCAAAAGCATTCTGCCACCAGCCAAAACAGAAAAATGTAAAGCAATATCGTAACTTGGAGGGAATGGTAGAGGTTAGTGTTATTCTTTGGGTGGTGATGTCCGTAATATTTCCATTTAATTCATGTCTCTAAAAATTCCAGATGGATTCTGGAGGATGGCATTGAATACTGCTATACCCCAGTTACAGTTGTGTGGTATGAGGAGTCTTTGCTAGATCATATTAACACAGCCTCAGGTATATAGTATGCAACCAGCAATCTTGCAAATACATTTCATTCCCTCCCTATCAAGAACAAAGATCAGAAATGCTATTTCTAAGTGTTCACTTAAAACAGATAATAGTATACAGGTTTCTCCCACTTTTCAAAAGTTCACATTACACCACTTTGCATTTACAAAATACCTGCGTTAATACCTGTTTTCACGAACTGATTGAAGTTCAAAGAGGATATTTGTTTTATGTAAAAGGATGAAAAGCTAAAATAGCAGTCAGTGTTTGTTTGGCGGCTAGCCATTATAGAAGCAGCCTGCGCCTGCAGGAGCGGGAGCTGGGCCACCAAGCTCCTCCCCCAGGAACTACACTCCGCATCCCGGCAGCAAGCTGCGTTAGCTCTGAGCTGTGTCTGTGGGCATCTGAGCTTTATCTTGATTTCTTTTGTGCATCCCTTAGCAAGTTATGGTGTAAGGTATCAGAAGAGCCTAAGAGATTATTTTTGGAGTCTGGGAACACCCAAAAACTTTCCATATAAATTAATGGTAATTGCTTTTTTGCTTTATGCCATTTCGGCTTACAAAAGTTTTCATAGGAATGGGTTACTTTCAGATAGTGGGGAAAAAGTGTACCTTTCTTGCCACAGGTCTGTGATAACACTACTCTCCTATAACAAATCATCCAAAGGGAACTGGACCAAGTGGAAATTGCACAGATGGATGACTTCAACCTAATGAGACTAGATGAACAAGAAGTGGCAAGAGGTTGAAACCCTTGGAAGACAAATAGACTGCAGATGATATGAGATAATCTCTACAAATATTTGGATGTTGACTATATTAGGGGGGCTTAGAGAAGTTCTGGGGTTCCAGGCCATGCCAGGGCATCCTCTCAAGTATAAAGGATACATTTTTGCATTTGTACCTCTCACCGCTAAGAATTAAGTGTAATACTTGTTACACCTCTTAGGTTTTAGAGGTAGAATATTTCATTTCTGGGAATACTATTCCAATCCATATATCAGATGACAAAATGCTCCCAATTTTGAGTAGAGCCTAGGAAGAGCATGCTCTCAGACTGTGGTGCGTGAAGCCCTGCCAATATGACCGTATGATCATATGATCCAGAAGAGTAGTACCTGGAGGTATCTGTGTTAGGGGAAAAAGGTTGTGTGGGATTAATGGCAAGCCCAAAAGAATCAGAATAAACTATTAAAATTCTGGATAAAGGTTATGCCACCTGCACTATACTTTTTGGAAAACAGTATATACATATATATATATATATATATAGTGAGAGAGAGGAGATTTATTGCAAGAAATTAAAGAAACTCGCTTTTATGATTTTGGGGGCTGGCTAGGCGAGTCAGAAATCATAAGCCAGACCATCAGGAAGATAACAGAACTTTCAGGAAGGAGCTTAGGCTTCAGTCCACAGGGAGAATTTCTTCTTCCTCAGGGAAATATCAATTCTATTCCTAAAGCCTTTGAATTAATTAGATCTAGCTCACCCAGATTATCTAGGATAATCTTTTTTACTTAAAGTCAACTGATCATAGATGTTAATTACATCTACAAAATATTCCCAAAGCAACACCTAGATTAGCATTTGATTGAATAATATGGGACTGTGGCCTAACCAAGTTGACCCATAAACTGACCATCCCACTCGGCTTTTGCCAGGCCCACTGCTTCATAAGGTCAAGGGTGCCTAACAGTAATCCATTATGGTACAGAAGTGCTTCATTCAGGATACACATGAACAGGATAGGAAGGCATGAGCAGGTGGCCAGGGCCTCCATGTCATCCACCACTATTTTATCAGCAACTCACATTTAAATGGACTTGACTGCCTCTAATCCCACTGGGAGGTGGCCCTGAAAAACAACAGTGAGGGGAAATTCCTTCATTGGATCGATATTTGGATGGTTGACCTGACCATTCACTTTATGTAGAAAGAGATGTGTCCACTTTTTAGAATTTATATAAACTTATGAACATTGGTGAGTGGCTTGACTAAGGGATAAAGGACTTGGAAGGATTCGGATGGGAGCACAATGGAGTCTATGGAATAGACATATTGAAAATAGGCATGAGGGGCACCTGGGTGGCTCAGTCCTTAAACATCTGCCTTCGGCTCAGGTCATGATCCCAGGGTCCTGGGATCGAGCCCCACATCGGGCTCCCTGCTCAGTGGGGAGCCTGCTTCTCCCTCTCCCACTCCCCCTGCTTGGGTTCCCTCTCTCGCTGTGTCTCTCTCTGTCAAATAAATAAATAAAATTTTTTAAAAAAAAGAAAATAGGCATGAAGTGTGACCATCTTTATATCACATGTCAATGCATATCAGAAAATACCTACCCTAGAAAAGCACTAAACAGCTAGATAGATTGACTAAGTCAGTTGGCATTATCCAGATGATGTCCATCAGCACAATGGGCCCACGAACTGGGTAGCCATGCCTACCAGGGATGTTTGTGTCCAAGAACATGGGTCCTCTCTCATCACAGCTGCTGCTAAAAGTCCAAATGACGAGGGATCAGAAGGTTAGCTGAGAACAAAGCAGAACCCCCACACACACACATGATATGTGTGACATTCCTCAGGCACTCCTGGCTGCCCTAAAGGAAGAACAAATTGTTAACTGATAAGAGATCACTGTCCTGCAGGACAGGAGTCTCCCTCAGTTTACAAATGTCCTAGTGATTTACAAAGAAGAAGCTTTCTTATCAACAGCCTAACTCCCAGAGACTCATAACTCAGTTCCTGAAGCCCTAACATCACCCTCCCTTCCATAAAATTGAGGGAAGCTGAAATGGAAGGAAATGTAAATAAAATTGAATTTCTTCTAAACCTAAAGCCCATTGACAAGGTCCTGTGATAGGAGGAATGTAACACTCCTCCAGGAAACTCCCAACTGTCTTCATGTTAATGCCTCATTAGAGGGAAAAACAGCTTGGCTTGAGAATAATCAGGTCTCCATTATCCTGAGAGTCTTCTTTAGCATGTGACAGTCCTTCTGATCACCTCCCCAGCTCCCAAGTATATAATCAACCATGCCTCACAAACCTAGGGCAGCTCTTTCTGCCCACGGGTCCTGTCCCCGTGCTTTAATAAAATCACCTTTTTGCACCAAAGATGTCTTAAGAATTCTTTCTTGGTGGTCAGCTCTGGACTTCACCCCACCGAACCTCACTTATATTCTAAACCTTCATCACAACTGCCAACAAACAAGACCGATGCTAATTCCCCAGTATGACACCATTCCTGCAGGAGTCCAAATAACCACTTGGTGGAAGAGTGATTCCACTAGACATATTCTACTCTGGAAGGAGTAGCAGTTCTTTTTGATTGACATTAATACATATACTGAGTATGATTTTGCCTTTCCTTCCAGAAGAGCCTAATCTAGCACTACTATTCAGAGACTAATGGATACTATTCAAAGACTAATGGTCTACTGACACAGGATGCTTAGTAACTTTGCATTAAAACCACTTTAGAGCAAAAGAAGTGCAGGCATGGGTACATCAACATGGAATCCAGGTTCCTATCACATGCTTTACCACCCTAAAGCTGCCACCTTCCCAGTGATTGTCCTCATCTAAAGAGAGTCACCTCCTCCAAGGTCATACTCGTGTCTTGGGGCAACCTCCAGTCAGTGCAGGAATACAAAGACCCATGGACTGGCTAAAATCTTTATTGTTACTTATCACAGCCCAACATCTCCTTCTGCCCAATCTTGTTTTATTCACTCCTTCCTCCTCATTGTTGATCCTAAGTGTGACACTAACATTGCTGCATGTAAATTTCTATCTCAAAGTCTGGCTCCTGGAAAACCCAATCTGCTACAATAGATTTATACAAAACCACATAACTTATTTTCAGATTAAAAAAAACTATTTAGCCTCAAAAAGATCTTATTTTAAGTGTTCTTTTTTTAAGATTTTATTTATTTATTTGAGAGTGAGAGAGAATGAGCGAGAGATAGAAGGATCAGTGGGGAGGGGCAGAGGTAGAAGCAGACTCCCCCACTGAGCAGGTAGCCCGATGCGGGGCGCTCAATCCCAGGACCCTGAGATCATGATCTGATCCGAAGTCAGACACTTAACCAACTGAGCCACCCAGGTGTCCCAGGTTAAGTGTTCTTAACACAAAAAGGTAATATAATAATAATAAAGAGGACAGGAGGAAACTTTTGGAGATGATAGATTTGTTCATAGCATAGAGGGTGATGATATTTTCCAAAAAAAGTCTGAAAATTTAAATAAAGTAATAATTCCTTTATTTAAAAAAACTAGCAAATATCTTTGTTGTACTGTTTACTTACAGGTACAGACAAGCTATTCTCTTAGTAGCTATGAAAAATATTACACAATCTTCTACAAATAGAATAATTTGTAAAGTATTACCTATAATGTTAATTTCATGAAGAGTAAATTATCAAAATCTTGAATAAAAACAAATTAAACATTGATTAGCATCTACTAGTGCTAGAACTGGGGTAACCCAAATGTCTAGACTAAGCCTGTAAGTAACTCTCTCTCTCATTCACACACACACACAAATGAAACTCCTACAAAAATAAAAACAGTTACAATGTCTTGAATATATGTGTTAGTCAATATCAATGTTACATGTATTATATTATTTATTCTTCAAGGTAACTGAAATATATACACTATTATAATATATAACGATAAGAAAATTGAGGCTCAGAAAGGTCATACAATTAGCAAGTGGCAGGATTGAGATTACAACTGCAGCCTGCCAAAATTTGAAATCATGCTTTGAACTGCTACACAGAAAATTTAATGAGAAAGAACAACACAACAAAAATAATTAAAATATAAAACCCCAAAAATCATGATTAGGTTATTGATAAAATATCACATTTCAGAAAAAAATTAAAATATATATGTTAACTATGCAATGAACGGAATACAATGTACACTGCCAAATGCAATTCTGTTTATGAAGTCCATGAATTAGTTTTCAAAATTTGTCACTAGAAGTCTTTTGTCTTACAAAGACAAAAGCAGAAGTTCATAATTGCTTTTACCAGTAATTTATGTACTTGGAAGATTTTAAACTCAGCTTCTCAAAAATAGACATATTTTGATATATTGAACACTTGCTGAAACATTAACTCTTTGAACATCCAGTCTAAATTTTTACCAGCCAATTAACAACATCATGCTATGAACTTGCATTTTTCTCACAGCTGAAAAATATACAAAATTTATCACTCATTTACTTCCCACTTCAAATAAACTAAAATACACTTGTTGAGGCATGTTTGTTGGGTCTAAAGGTCCCTTATAACTTAAGTTAAACAATGTCTCTAGAGACTGCACAAAAATGTTTACCAAAATTCAGACATCTTTATAAAAACCCTAAAGTGCTTTTGGGTTTTCAGGCAACGGCCTTGAATTTCACACTTCATAAATGTGTGGTAAACACACTGCATTTTAAAAGAATATCAAAACATATTTCAACCATTGTTAACCCTTCAAAATCTTCCCTTGTCTGTGTAAGGCAGAATATTATAGTTGACTCTCCACCATCATAAATAATTGAAAGCTGCTGGTGGTTGTATTTTGATTGGTTTAATGCTTACCTGCTTCATGACGAAGTAAATCATGTCACTCCTACTAATCTATGATGATAAATTACTCAAAACTGTATGATTTAATCTAATGATAATTTGACAATTTTTTAAAGATTTTATTTATTTATTTGAGAGAGAAGAAAGAGCGTGAGTGGGAGGAAGCAAAGAGCAAGAGGGAGAAACAGACTCCCCACTGAGCAGGGAGCCCCATGCTGAGCTCTACCCCAGGACCGCAGGATGATGACCAACTGAGCCACCCAGGCGCCCCATGACAATTTTGTATTGAACTCTTATTTTACTCCAGGTGCTCTCCTGACAGTTGATGATGAAATATTGAACAAACTGCACACTCCCTGCCTTCATTAAGATGATATTCTAGTTTGATGGAGTTGTAGAAAGTAAATGAAGAATCAAATTTCAGATTGTGGTGAAGAACTACAATCTGAACAGTGATGTGGAGAAAACAACACATTAAATGACTTCTTTCTCAATCCATTCTGAATTTTAAGTTACTAATTTTATATCTAAGAACTACACCAGATTAGGGTGGGGTAACCGGGTGATAGGTATTAAGGAGGGCACATGTGGTGATGAGCACTGGGTGTCATGCACAACTAATGAATCATTGAACACTACATCAAAAACTAATGATGTATTATATGCTGGCTAATTAAACATAATAATAAATAAAATAATAAAACGAAATAAAATAACCCACACCAGAAATTGTCCCCTTCAAAATGTTACTCTGGATACCCTAAACTAGTAGTATTTTAAAGTGGCACATGAAATATGTGTTACTTTAATAGTGATGTCTTAAACTACCACAGACCGGGTGGCTTAAACCACAGAAATGTATTTTCTCACAGTTCTAGACCCTGGAAGTCCAAGATCAAGGTGCTGGTAGGGTTTGTTTCTTCTAGGCCCCTCTCCTTAGCTTCCAGATAGCCATTTTCTCTCGGGTCTCCTATGGTACTTTCTCTGTGCACACACATCCTTGGCGTCTCTCTTTGCATGGCCAAATTTACTCTTCTTATAAGGACACCAGTCAGATTCGATTGGGGCACACCCTAATGGTCTCACTTTAACTTTAATTAACTTTTAAAAGGTCTTATCTTCAAAATGTTGAGGCACTGGGGGTTAGAGCTTGAGCATATAAATTTGGAAGGCGGGTGCATAATTCAGCCCACAGCAAAGCCCAGTGTGGTTTTTGTTGTTGTTATTTTTGTTTTGTTTTTGCAATCAAACAGAAGTGCTTCCTTAAGGATAGGGGTATAAAATAGGGCTAGAGGAAGTGAGGAATAATAAGAACAAACTCTTATGCATGCATAAGCACAGAGAATTAGACTTCTCAAAGGAATTCTACGTGTATTATCCTGTAAGTTTTTTATAGCTAGCAGATGACTTGAATTATGCCAGAAACATAGTCTCTGAACTTCTGCAGTTGAGGTCATACCCAACATTTAGGCATTTCAGCTACTGAAGTAGCATATATCATATACAACTTCAACTGGTCAAGTTAGAATGATAATATTAATCAATCCTTATCTGTAAGTAGGACCTCATTTGAGCTAAAACTTGTTAAAGTATTTTAGAACTGAAAGACTCTTGAGGGTCATAAAACTTAATGATTTCCAAATTGTACTCTGCAGAGCCCACAGAGGAGCCTTTTTCAACCCCCTTGAATTCCACAAATTATCTCTTTTACATACTGGGTTTCTAAGTGAGCTTCCATTTGGAGATACAGCCCCATGGTTAGTCGTCTAAAAGCATACAATGGTCTGATACCATTTAATGTTCCAGTAGCCTTATTTTACTACTCAGAAAATTGTGTCCCAGAGAAGTTTGCTGACTCTAAATTCACACAGCTAGGAAGGAGAAGATCAAGGCTCAAAATTGGTTTTTTTCTTAAGTCTTATTCTAATCCAGTGCCTTGTTGTATCTTGCTCTATCCAGAAGTGAGAATGAACTAACATGTTTTGGAGGCACCTGTACTATACCAGATGTGTGTGTGTGTGTGTGTGTGCGTGCATGTGCACACGTGCATGTGTACACATACATGCATATATGTGTATAGATATGTAGATCAATATTGTGGATACATTTATATACATAGACACAGATATGTGTAAATAAATATTATACACACACACACACACTGTAATCCTTGCAACTTTGTAATCCTTGTAATGCTATGAGTTTGGAGTTACCCTCTCCATTTTACAGATGCAGAACCTGAAGCTCAGAAAGTTTAACTAGCCTTCCACAGATTATAGAGGCTGAGGTAGTGGCAGAGGGATGATTTGAAATCAGCACTGTCTCACTTCAAAGCCCACATCTTGTTTTTCTTCCAATATATTACCTCCTCAAATGATAAAACTCCAATTCTCAGGTTTGGGTTACTTTTCTGATATCATTCAAATCATTACATAAACACAGCTCATGTTTATATCATCTAGAAACCATGAGCTGTGTATATGTAATGATTTGAATGCAAATATGATTAAACAAGTTCTCCCCGCCTTTGAAACTACTTTTCAGAAAGTTTCATGGGCGGGCGCCTGGGTGGCTCAGTTGGTTAAGCGACTGCCTTCGGCTCGGGTCATGATCCTGGAGTCCCGGGATCGAGTCCCACATTGGGCTCCCTGCTCAGCAGGGAGTCTGCTTCTCCCTCTGACCCTCTTCCCTCTTGTGCTGTCTCTCATTCTCTCTCTCAAATAAATAAATAAAATCTTAAAAAAAAAAAAAAAAAAAGAAAGTTTCATGGGAGTTGACCCTCAACTAGTTGAAGCAACTGGTTGAAATATATATAATTTTACAATACACTAAAACAGAGAAGTTAATTCCTGAACCAATACTTTCTAGGTTCTCAGTAACACAAAGTCAAGACTCTTGAAATAGGACAGTTCCATTTAGTTTTAGACCAGACTTCCAGCTTGATAATCTGCCCAATTTACAAGGCAATATTGTTCATAGGACACATTAATATTGAATAACAAGTTCATCATTCATAAATGAACTGAAGCATTACACAGCCAGCCAAATCTGAACCCCTGTTGGGACTTTCCAGCCAAGTGATGAAGCAATAGGAAGAAGAACAGGAAGCAACAACCAAAACCGGAGGAGAAGACATTGCCATCTGGCCTGTCTGATGTCTCCTCCATCCTCCCATGACCATGGCTGCTTGATGGAGTGAAATAAGCTGCAAGAACTTTGGGGAGGGACCGTGGAGAAATGAATGTTCACATTTCCCACGCAGGGCCTTCTCTCCACTGGCTTGTGTCTGACTTTGAAGGATTGATGGATCCAGCGGGCAATAGCATGGGGCCAGCACACCTGTGAGAGGGGTTGGTGCCAGGAGGGTCAAGCATAGAGAGTATGTAGAAATTGATGGTCCAAAATAAACAGAGCAAAACAAAAGAGAGCTTAGTGATAGGTAATTTGTTCCCAATGGCAGGGATTAGAGCACGGGAGAAATGAACTACAATTCCAATGCATAATCAGTTATCAACTATTTTATGACCGAAATAGGACCTGATAAATTGATGCTTGACTCTGATTTTTAATCCTTATGTGAAGTAGAGACTCTTTTCACATATTATGTATAGGAAAGGAAGAGTTATGTCAGCGTTTCTCAACCTCTGCGTTACATACATACATGAGGCCAGATAATTCTTTGTTGTGAGGAACTGTCCTGTGTATTGTAGGATGATTAGCAGTAACCCTGGCCTCAACCTGCTAGATCCCAGAAGCAACCCCTTATAGTCTTAGCAACAAAAAATGTCTCTAGAAATTTCCCCTGGGGGGAAAAAATCACCCCTGATTGAGCATCACTAGTCCAGGTAATCCAAATAAATGAACACACATAGTGTTCCAACCACAATCAAATTGCCCAGCTATATCAAATCATGGTGTAATAATAATATATACCATACTAGGTACCCAGATGTTGGCCTGATGGCTCATTAGCCTAGAAAAATATTGCATTTGATTGTAGCAATGGCATCCATACTCATTTCCAGAGCTAGACCTTCATAGTTGAGTAGTAAAGTAGATTCTCTCCCAAGAGAAAATTGATGGTATATTCACTCTGTTTGGCCTCTTCTTTCATAAGACAGGAAAAAGACAACTCATTGAGGTATGATACAGGCCCAAATTTTGATATTTCTATCCTCTATATTCTTTTGGATCTCTCTCTCTCCTACTCCTCTTCCTCTCTATTGAAAGAAAAGGAGGAGGAATTTGGTATAAATAAAAGTTCCATTTGTGCAACTTGCCTATCTGGTAGCCAAATCAGCAAGTTAATATTATGTGATTTTTCTAAACCTCATACAGTCCTATCTTCCTGCTCTTTTAAATTAACTTTACAATTGTAATATTTCAAGGGTCTCGTATGGCTTGTACAGGTTTTTTTTTATTATTATTATTATATCCCTAACTTACTAAAAAAACATTCCAGGTCAATACTTTAGTTCGCTGAAATTCAGATATTTTTATACTCAAACACAAGAGGCTTTCAGCACAACAAAGTGAATTCAATAGCAACAGTCAAAATACATTCTGTGCAATGTGAAAATGACCTGCCATACAGGAGCACTTTCAGTACCGGGAAATGTGTCTCTGCTGATGCACAGATAGCATTTTAAAATGTTCACAGAACCACTCTTCAAAAATATTCAGGCTAGCACATATTTTTAATTGTTCTTTAATGTTTGGAGAAATAAATGTGTGCAATAATATTCTGTTGATTTTTTAAGTTAAAATGGCAAATAAAATTCTGTTTATGTGGAAGATAAATCCCCTTATAGGATACTATAGCTTAATTTGCTGAATGAATTAAGGTCAATGAAACCTATAAGTTACCTTACCCTGAGGTAAATGCAATCCGGTGAAATCCAAATAAAATGTGTTTACTTCTAATATGAAATTTTTAAAAAATGATGAGCCTATGTGTAAAAATGGTTTCTATGAGGGCAAAATTCTAATGAATAGCTTGCAATTGCCAGGTAGAGCAATAGATATATGTACATGTATGTATGTATGTGTATGCACATGTATGTTTATTAGGCATATCAAGGTGAGCTTATGTGAGTAGTATGGTGTAATAATTATTTGATGACTGTGATTGATTATCACCAAATGTGAGTTTTTTTCTTCCAGGGCAAACATTTAGACTACATTTCTAATGTTTCCTGACAATAAGATTCAATCTTGTGATTGAGTTTTGGCCAAAGGTATGTAAGCAGAAGTGCTAGGGGTACTTAGAGAACTTGCCCATACAGCTTCCTGCCGAATTCCTTCACCTTCTCTTAGCTCACGGGCTAGCTAGATGCATTGAGTCCAGAAAACTAAAGCCAAAAGACTGCACAACACCTACATGGAAGAAAGCCGGGCTATGAACGATTGTGACTTAGAAGCCACATGCACCCCCTTCCTCCCTACTGTGTTAAATTGTGATGGGAATAAGAAACACACTTTTATTTTGTTAATCAACTGAGATTTGGGATTGTTAGGGGCCTCTGAAAAATGCTATTGTTTCCTTGACCGTAACCCCAAGTCCTTATCATGTAAGAAATCTCCAGTCTGACTTCCAACTGCCAAACCCCTGCCTTTCTTTTCCTTTTTCTCTTCTTGTCTTTTTTTTTTTTTTTTTTTCCTCTAAAGGCTGTTTGGCCACCCAAACCTTCCTGTTCAGAAATTCTAGGGAATTAACAGCCCCCTCTCCTTAGAAACTCTCAACCAATGACAGCTGGTATTTTATACGAAATTCCCCTTCTCCTTGGACCCTCCTGTGGGAAATCTCTGAAGCAAGTCTTACCCCTGGATCCTAGAATCTCCCCAGAAAGATTAAGCTGTAGCGATTGATCCACTATGGCTGTTGGCTGAATAATAAATATCTTTTGCTGGCTGCCTGCCATCCCTTCCCTATCATGGATCCTTGTTCCTCTCTTGACCACACATACTCAAATCCTTGTCTGGAGTCAGCTTTGAGAAAAACCCAACTAATGCAAACGTTCAACTTTTCCAAACAGTTATAGAGTTTTATATTCAGAAACATATGGGTCCAATTTTGCCTGAAACTCTCCCTTCCTAATTTTGTAAGTGTGGATAGCACAAAATATAGTCAATAGTTTTATAATAGTGGTGTATGGTGATAGATATCACCTGTGGGTGAGCAGAGCATAACGTATGGAGTTGTCAAATCACTATGTTGTACACCTAAAACTAATGTAACATCGTGTATCAACTCTATTTAATTAGAAAAAATAAGTTTTAACTGGGAAAAAAATTCTCTAAAAGCCCATATTTTCTCTGAAATATATGGGCAATAATAGTAATTATTTAATAGTGTTGTTATGAAGACAAGAGATGATAAAAATGGTAACTTTATAAGGTGCCTAGTATTCAGTGAATACTGGCTGAATTATGTCATTTTTTTTTTCATTTGCTACACAGATAGCAGTGAAAGTGGTATTTGATCTCGGTGATATCTTGCTGGCAAGCTAGTATACTTTCTCTCATGTTATGCCAACTCTTGATAATTAACAGACATTACTAAAGCCATTTCCGAAATGTGTTCAGTTTTAATTTTTACTTTGTATCAAAGTTGCACATGTATGTAATTTCGAGTTAAATAGCTTAACAATGTTTGTTTTGAGGAATAATAATTGTCATCCATCTCCCATCTTGAATTCCCTTCCCCAAAGACAACCACTCTGATTCTATTAGATTCTAATTCTCTTGATATTTACCTTTATTTTTCTATATAACATGCCTATATTGCTATTTAACGATTTTGTTTTAAGCACGATCTGTTGATGTCCCACAATGGAGAATGAGGTTTTAGCTTCTTTTCTCTTCCTGTACACATCACACGTGCACATCCTTTCCATGCCCCTAACCTCACAACAGAGCTATACCATGATTTCATATTTGCTCGGTATCAACATAATGATGTCCATGTAAAGCTATACATAATTAAACCACATTGGTTGGCTTACTTTTCTATATAATCACTAAGTCAATCCCAAACAGTCTACCGTTCAATTGTTTTCTCTAATAAGACAGGTATCCTATCCATTGCATCTTCTTAGAGAAAACTCACATGGGTGTTACCCGATGTGCATAATCTTGATAGGTTGCTTGCTAAGGGTAGTTCACAGTGCTCATTTAGGCATATTTTTTCACCTTTGTTCAGAGGCTTTCTTTTACTTGCTTTTTCTGTATTATAAGACCAATTTCCAGGGTGCCTGGGTGGCTCAGTCAGTTAAGCATCTGACTCTTAATTTTGGCTCAGGTCATTATCTCAAGGCTGTGAGATCAAGCCCTGCATCGGGTTTCATGCTGGGCATGGAACCTGCTTAAGATTCTCTCACTCCCTCTCTCTCTGCCCCCTCCCCTCTCTCAAAACATAAACAAATAAATAAAAATAAAAAATAAAAGACCAATGTCCTGTATTCTATCCCTTTCTCTTTATGGTTTTACTTCTTTGATTTCGTTTAAAACATCTAGAATAGTTTCCCAATGAAGGATAACTGGGAGATAGATACAGGTACAGGTAGAGGTTTAGATATAGATTTAGATTGAGATTTTAAATGTATATGAGTGGAAGTAATTATTCTACCCTCATGCTGGATTGATAATTTTGCTGGGAATAGAATTCTAGAATAAGTATCTTCTCTCTTCCAATTTTTGAAGTGTACATCATCGCCGAGCTTTTAACTTAACATCCTTTTTATTCCTAACCATTTTACGTGAATTATTTTTTGTTATGATTATAGTTTGTTTTGTACCCTTCTTCCATTTTCAGCTGATAAGATCTTCTCTTGGCCACAAAGTTTTGAATTTTTATCATTATATACTGGTGTCGGTCTAATTTCTAATTTTGTTTTGATCACTTGGTCTCTTTCAATATTCAATATTCAAATATTTCAATCTGGAAATATATGGCCTTTCTTTTATCTTGACATTTTCTTCTCTTGTTTTGTTGACTGTTTTTTCTTCCTCTCTCCTTTATTTGTTTGTTTGCTAGCCTGGAAATGTGCTTATTCATATTGAACCTCCTGGACTGATTCTATGTTTCTTGTTTTCTATCATCTATCTATCTATCTATCTATCTATCTATCTATCTATCTATCATCTATCTATCTATCAAGTAGCTCTACTTTTGGTATAGTCTACAACTTTATATTCTAGCCTTTGCACTAAGCTTCTCATTTTTCCTAAATTTTTTTCAAAGAGTTTCTTATTATTTTCTGTTTTGTTTTCTTGTTACATGTTTATAAGATCTTCTGTTCCTGAAGATGTTAATTTTTTTTAAGTTTCATCTCCATAAGCAGACTTTTTTCTCCAAATAGATTTCTTTTTTCCTGTGTGTGGATTTTATCTTTCATAGAGAGGCTTTCCTCACTTGTGTGCTAATCCCAGGCTGCATTCTCAGACTTAGAAGTGGGAGATTACAAAGATGATTGAGAGCAACCAGTCGGTGAGATCATTCCTCTATGAAGAATTTAGAGTTTGCTCTGGTATCTATCAGTTTATTAGGAAATGCTCTGCCCAGAGGGAACCAACTGGAATTTGTGTTATTAGCATTCAGCAACCTATTCATAGCTGGTCTGCCATCCACTCCAGAAACATTCTATTTTACTTTCTCCAGAGAACTAAACATTTAGTCCTTTAAAGAAATAGAGAGTGTAGGCATTGAGATATACAGAATGGTGGCAAGGATATGGGGATCCAACTTCTTTAATCAACTTTTGACCAATCCTACTACGTTCAGCTTTTCACCCCACTTGTGAAAGCTATCTGGCACTGTGAATCCTTGAGACTTCTGGTAGTTCTTCAGTGTAAGTCTAGTTGGTTCTCAAGTATCCCCATTGCTGGTTTAGAGTTCAGTGTTTTGAGGTCCGCTATATTATTTTTTACTCATCTACACATTTTCCAACTTCCACAATCCTTTTTAATTGTCTTTTTTCCTATTCTTCATACTTGTAGGTTTATTTTTACATAATCTCATGACCCTGAGTTTCACATAGTTTCAGGAAGAGAGAAAAATATTTGTAAAATAATATGCCATCTTTAGAGGGAACAGCTGCTTGAAATTTTAGATGAAATGTTTTCACAAGAATATATGGTATAAAAATGGTCTATTTCTAAACCTAACCAATAACTATCATTGGAAGTTTAGAGACCACATTAGTCTATATGATGTTTGTACCACATCATTAATCCTAAAAGTATTTTTAATATGTGACTTTAAGAATGTGATGTGAAGGATGCCTGGGTGGGTCAGTCAGTTAAGCATCCAACTTGGTTTCGGCTCAGGTTATGATCTCATGGGTCATGAGATCAAGCCCCACATTGGGCTCTGTAGTCAGCAGTGAGTCTGCTTGAAGATTCTCTCCTTCTGCCCCTCCCCCAACTCATGTGCGCACACATGTACATGCTCTCTCTCTCTCAAATAAACAAATCTTTAAAAAAAAGAATGTGATGTGACACAAAATAACAGTGAATTCAACATACACACGTGCACATATACACACACACACAATTTAAGCATCATGGCTCAAAAATTTTAATGGGTTCTCCTTCCTTAATGAGTAAAGGCCCAGATTTGACAGTTAAGGCCTACTACATTCACACTTCTTTAGGAAAACTGAAGTACTTACTTTTTTTCATAGCTACCTAAAATATTCCAGCTTTATGAATGCATCTATGAGTTTCCTCTACCTTAAAATATTTCTTAATGAAGTTATTCAAAACTCTTCTGGAACAGTCTTTTCCAAATGTGAACTCAAATATCAATACATTATAATTAAAAAACATGTTAAGATTATTTATGCATTTCACCTTCCCCTACTAGAATATCAGTTCCTTGAGAACAGGGGCAATGTTTTATTTAACTTTTTTTTTAAGATGTTATTTATTCATTTGAGAGAAAGAGAACCAAGGAGGGGGGGGAGGGGCAGAGGGAGAACGGACTCCCTGCTGAGCGGGAGCCTATTGCTAGGTTCAATCCCAGGATCCCGAGATCATGACCTGAGCTGAAGGCAGATGTTTAACTGACTGAGCCACCCAGGGGCCCCTGTTTTATTTAGCTTTTAATTTCTAAGCCTCTCCCACAACCAGAACTTAGGGGAAAAAAAACATAGCATAAAAGTTATCTTCAGTGAAGTAATTGAATAACATAGTAGTCACACTGTGTACATCAAAATTGTATTTCAAGGATTAGTGCCCGCCTAACTCTATACACATTTCTGAATTTTGTGGTAAGAACATCTTGAATTTTATCTGGACACATGGCCAAAATAAAAATGAAGTGTATCTTTCTTACCTACACTTATAGCTGTGTGTGATCTTCCAACTAAATTCTAGCAAATAAGACATAAATTACACAGTATCTCAGGAGATAGCAAAGATGAATGCCTCATACTAAAGAAGTCCCTAGAAAAATAATGGTTTTATTTTTTTAAAGTTGTTTTTGGAAAGTTTTATATAGTCTTCATTAGATGTATATGCTGAAAATATTTTTTTTCCTAGTGTGTAGCTTACATTTTTACTTGATTGATGCTTTCTTTTGCTGAACAGATGCTCTTGTTTTAATTAAGTCCAATATGTTAAACTTGGCTATTACGGTTAGTGCATTTTGTGTTCTGTTTAAGAAATTTACCCAAATGGCAATCCTTATATAAGACAAATTAGATTTTAAACCAAAGACTGTAATAAGAGATGAGGAAGGACACTATATCCTACTTAAAGGGTCTATCCAACAAGAATATCTAACAATTGTAAATATCTATGCCCCTAATATGGGAGCAGCCAATTATATAAGCCAATTAATAACAAAAGCAAAGAAACACATGGACAACAATACAATAATAGTGGGGGACTTTAACACCCCCCCTCACTGAAATGGACAGATCATCTAAGCAAAAGATCAACAAGGAAATAAAGACTTTAAATGACACACTGGACCAAATGGACTTCACAGACATATTCAGAACATTCCATCCCAAAGCAACGGAATACACATTCTTCTCTAGTGCCCATGGAACATTCTCCAGAATCGATCACATCCTAGGTCAGAAATCAGGTCCCAACCAGTACCAAAAGATTGGGATCATTCCCTGCATATTTTCAGACCACAATGCTTTGAAACCAGAACTCAATCACAAGAGGAAAGCTGGAAAGAACTCAAATGCATGGAGGCTAAAGAGCATCCTACTAAAGAATGAATGGGTCAACCAGGAAATTAAAGAAGAATTAAAAAATATCACAGAAACAAATGAAAATGAAAATACAACTGTTCAAAATCTTTGGGATGCAGCAAAGGCAGTCCTAAGAGGAAAGTATATAGCAATCCAAGCCTTTCTCAAGAAATAAGAAAGGTCTCAAGTACACAACCTAACCCTACACCTAAAGGAGCTGGAGAAAGAACAGCAAATAAAGCCTAAACCCAGCAAGAGAAGAGAAATAATAAAGATCAGAGCAGAAATCAATGAAATAGAAACTAAAAGAACAGCAGAACAGATCAACGAAACTAGGAGCTGGTTCTTTGAAAGAATTAACAAGATTGATAAACCCCTGGCCAGACTTACCAAAAAGAAAAGAGAAATGACACAAATCAACAAAATCATGAATGAAAGAGGAGAGATCACAACCAACACCAAAGAAATACAAACAATTATAAGAACATATTATGAGCAACTCTATGCCAGCAAATTAGATAACCTGGAAGAAATGGATGCACTCCTAGAGATGTATAAACTACCAAAACTGAACCAGGAAGAAATAGAAAACCTGAACAGACCAATAACCACTAAGGAAATTGAAGCAGTCATCAAAAATCTCCCAACAAACAAAAGCCCAGGGCCAGATGGCTTCCCAGGGGAATTCTACCAAACATTTCAAGAAGAACTAATACCCATTCTTCTGAAACTGTTCCAAAAAATAGAAATGGAAGGAAAACTTCCAAACTCATTTTATGAGGTCACCATTACCTTGATCTCCAAACCAGACAAAGACCCCATCAAAAAGGAGAATTACAGACCAATATCCCTGATGAACATGGATGCAAAAATTCTCACCAAAATACTAGCCAATAGGATCCAACAGTACATTAAAAGGATTATTCACCACAACCAAGTGGGATTTATCCCTGGGCTGCAAGGTTGGTTCAACATCCACAAATCAATCAGTGTGATACAATACATTAACAAAAGAAAGAACAAGAATCATATGATTCTCTCAATAGATGCAGAAAAAGCATTTGACAAAGTACAGCATCCTTTCTTGATCAAAACTCTTCAGAGTATAGGCATAGAGGGTACATACGTCAATATCATAAAAGCCATCTATGAAAAGCCTACAGCGAATATCATTCTCAATGGAGAAAAACTGAGAGCTTTCCCCCTAAGGTCAGGAACGTGGCAGGGATGTCCACTATGACCACTGCTAGTCAACATAGTATTAGAAGTCCTAGCCACAGCAATCAGACAACAAAAAGAAATAAAATGCGTCCGAATCGGCAAAGAAGAAGTCAAACTCTCACTCTTTGCAAATGATATGATGCTTTATGTGGAAAACCCAAAAGACTCCACCCCAAAACTGCTAGAACTCATACAGGAATTCAGTAAAGTGGCAGGATATAAAATCAGTGCACAGAAATCAGTGGCATTCCTATACACCAACAACAAGTCAGAAGAAAGAGAAATGAAGGAGTCAATCCCATTTATAATTGCACCCAAAACCATAAGATACGTAGGAATAAATTTAACCAAAGAGGCAAAGGATCTGTACTCAGAAAACTATAAAATACTCATGAAAGAAATTGAGAAAGGGGTGCCTGGGTGGCTCAGTTGTTAAGCGTCTGCCTTAAGCCCAGGTCATGGTCCCAGGGTCCTGGGATCAAGCCCCACATCAAGCCCCACATCTAGCCCCACATTGGGCTCCCTGCTCAGTGGGAAGCCTGCTTCTCCCTCTCCCACTCCCCCTGCCTGTGTTCCCTCTCTCGCTGTCTCTCTCTCTCTGTCAAGTAAATAAATAAAATCTTAAAAAAAAAAAAAAAAGAAATTGAGAAAGACACAAAGAAATGGAAAAACGTTCCATGCTGGTGGATTGGAAGAACAAATACTGTGAAGATGTCAATGCTACCTAGAGCAGTCCACACATTCAATGCAATCCCTATCAAAATACCATCCACTTTTTTCAAAGAAATGGAACAAATAATCCTAAAATTTGTATGGAACCAGAAAAGACCCCGAATACCCAGAAGAATGTTGAAAAACAAAAGCAAAGGGCGCCTGGGTGGCTCAGTTGGTTAAGCGACTGCCTTCGGCTCAGGTCATGATCCTGGAGTCCCTGGATCGAGTCCCGCATCGGGCTCCCTGCTCGGCAGGGAGCCTGCTTCTCCCTCTGACCCTCCCCCCTCTCATGTGCTCTGTCTCTCTCATTCTCTCTGTCTCAAATAAATAAATAAAATATTTAAAAAAAAAAAAAAAGAAAAACAAAAGCAAAGCTGGTGGCATCACAATTCCCGACTTCAAGCTCTATTACAAAGCTGTCATCATCACGACAGTACGGTACTGGCACAAAAACAGACACATAGATCAATGGAACAGAAGAGAGAGCCCAGAAATGGACCCTCAACACTATGGTCAACTAATCTTCAACAAAGCAGGAAAGAATGTCCCATGGAAAAAAGACAGTCTCTTCAACAAATGGTGTTGGGAAAATTGGACAGCCACATGCAGAAGAATGAAACTGGACCATTTCCTTACACCACACACAAAAATAGACTCCAAATGGTTGACAGACCTCAATGTGAGACAGGAGTCCATCAAAATCCTAAAGGGGAGGGCGCCTGGGTGGCTCAGTTGGTTAAGCGACTGCCTTCGGCTCAGGTCATGATCCTGGAGTCCCGGGATCGAGTCCCGCATCGGGCTTCCTGCTCAGCAGGGAGTCTGCTTCTCCCTCTGACCCTCCTCCCTCTCATATGCTCTCTCTCTCTCTCATTCTCGCTCTCTCAAATAAATAAATAAAATCTTAAAAAAAAAAAAATCATAAAGGGGAACACAGGCAGCAACCTCTTCGACCTCAGCCGCAGCAATTTCTTCCTAGAAACCTAGCCAAAGGCAAGGGAAGCAAGGGCAAAAATGAACTATTGGGATTTCATCAAAATAAAAAGCTTTTGCACAGCAAAAGAAACAGTCAACAAAACCAAAAGACAACCGACAGAATAGAAGAAGATATTTGCAAACGACATATCAGATAAAGGGCTAGTATCCAAAATCTATAAAGAACTTATTAAACTCAATATCCAAAGAACAAATGATCCAATCAAGAAATGAGCAGAAGACATGAACAGACATTTTTCCAGAGAAGACATCCAAATGGCCAACAGACACATGAAAAAGTGTTCAACATCACTTGGCATCAGGGAAATCCAAATCAAAACCTCAATGAGATACCACCTCACACTAGTCAGAATGGCTAAAATTAACAAGTCAGGAAATGACAGATGTTGGCGGGGATGCAGGGAAAGGGGAACCCTCCTACACTGTTGGTGGGAATGCAAGCTGGTGCAGCCACTCTGGAAAACAGTATGGAGGTTCCTCAAAAAGTTGAAAATAGAGCTACCATACGATCCAGCAATTGCACTACTGGGTGTTTACCCCAAAGATACAAATGTAGGGATCTGAAGGGGTACGTGCACCCCAATATTTATAGCAGCAATGTCCACAATAGCCAAACTGTGGAAAGAGCCAAGATGTCCATCGACAGATGAATGGATAAAGAAG
>NW_022589706.1:17321124-17323490 GCF_004348235.1 Phoca vitulina | reverse complement strand
GTCTCTGTGGATAGGTCTGTTGCCAATCTAATGTTTCTACCATTGTAGGTTATAAACCTTTTGTCCTGAGCTGCTTTCAGGATTTTCTCTTTGTCTCTGAGACTTGTAAGTTTTACTATTATATGTCAGGGTGTTGACCTATTTTTACTGATTTTGAGGGGAGTTCTCTGTGCCTCCTGGATTTTGATGCCTGTTTCCTTCCAGAAATTAGGGAAGTTCTCTGCTATAATTTGCTCCAATATACCTTCTGCCCCTCTCTCTCTTTCTTCCTCTTTTGAGATCCCAGTTATTCTAATATTGTTTCATCTTATGGTATCACTTATCTCTCGAATTCTGCCCTCGTGATCCAGTAGTTGTTTATCTCTCTTTTTCTCAGCTTCTTTATTTTCCATCATTTGGTCTTCTATCTCACTGATTCTTTCTTCTGCCTCATTTATCCTAGCAGTTAGAGCCTCCATTTTTTATTGCACCTCATTAATAGCCTTTTTGATTTCAACTTGGTTCGATTTTAGTTCTTTTATTTCTCCAGAAAGAGTTTCTCTAATATCTTCCATGGTTTTTTCAAGCCCAGCTAGTATCTTTAAAATCGTCATTCTGAACACTAGTTCTGACATCTTACTAATGTCCGTATTGATTAGGTCCCTGGCAGTCGGTACTGCCTCTTGTTCTTTTTTTTGAGGTGATTTTTTCCATCTTGTCATTTTGTCCAGAGGAGAATAGATGAATGAGAGAACAAAATGCTAACAGGGTAACAACGACCCCAGAAAATATACACTAAACAAATCAGAAGAGACCTGAAACCATGGGAAAAGAAAGGGCAAGAAATAAAAAAGAAAAAAAAAAAAGAAAAAGATAAAAAAAAGAATATGATCAAATATGATCAGGCTGGTAAATAGATCAGTGCCACACACTAGATTTTGGGTGTATTTTGGTCTGTTAGATAAATGTGTCTCCCAAAATTTTAAAGAAAGAAAAACTTACATATGTACAAAAATAAGGGTAAATACAATGATGGGATGGAATATGAGTGTAAAGATGAAAATCATAAAAGATTTTATAAAAGGAATTGATAAGATAAGAAGTTGGTTGAAAATAGAAAGAAGAGTATTTTTAAAAAGGCGGGGGGAGAGAATGTTATCAGGCAGGAGACAGGAACAAAGCCATACACTAGAGATTTATGGCATATTTTGGTCTGTTAGTAGAAATTCTAGCCCAAAATTTTAAAGAAAGAACAACTTATATATATATATACCAAAAATAAGTTTAACTACTATGAAGGGTTAGAATATGACTCTAAAAATGAAAAGTAAAAAAGATTTTTTAAAAAAGGGATTAATAAGATGTTGTTTGAAAAAGGGAAAAAGAAAAATTCAAAAAAAAAAAAAGAAAGAAAAAAAGAGAGTAAAAAAAAAATTAACTTTGAAAGACTAAAGAATCATGGGAAAAAAGCCATGAATTCTATGTGCAGTGGTCCCCTAGCATTGGAATTCTGCTGTTCTCATTGATCAGTAAACTTGGTCTTGGCTGGCTATTCTTGCTGATCTTCTGGGGGAGGGGCCTTTTGCCGTGGTTCCCAAATGTCTTTGCCAGAGGCGGAATTGCCCCGCCCTTGCCGGTCCGAGCTGAGTAATCTGCTCGGGTTTGCTCTCGGGAGCTTTCGTTCCCTGCAAGCTTTCCATACAGCTTTGGAGGCCAAGAGTGAAAATGGCGACCTCCCAATCTCTGCCCTGGAGGAGCTGAGAACTTGGGGCCCCACTCCAGGTTTTTTTTTTTTTTTTTTTTTTTGCTGGATAATATTCCATACACACACACACAAACACACACACACATCTTCTTTATCCTTTCATCTGTTGGTGGACATCCTGGCTCTTTCCATAGTTTGACTATTGTGGACATTGCTGCTATAAACATTGCAGTGCATGTGCCCCTTCAGATGACTACATTTGTATCTTTGGGGTAAATACCCAGTAGTGTAATTGCTGGGTCGTAGAGTAGCTCTATTTTCAACTTTTTGAGGAACTTCCATTTTCCAGAGTGGCTGCACCAGCATGCATTCCCACAAACAGTGTAGGAGGATTTCCCTTTCTCCGCATCCTCGCCAACATCTGTCATTTCCCAACTTGTTAATTTTCCTTTCTGCTTGCTTTTAAAACATTTTCTTTGGCTTTGGGATTTGAAAGATCACAATATTGTGTCAGCATATGTGGCTATCTCCAGATGCATCTGTGGTTGAGCTCAAGTAGTTGATCTGTTTTTCATTTCTCTCTTGGCTTTTGGCACTTGAAGAATTGTATTTTCTTTCTTTCTTTCTTTCTTTCCTTCTTTCTTTCTTTCTTTCTTTCTTTCTTTCTTTCTTTCTTTCTTTC